>NC_056731.1:1591165552-1591285552 GCF_019279795.1 Protopterus annectens
ATTGCAACTAAACGTACCTAACATCAGAGGGGACGATGTCAGTAACTATACTGAACAAATTGAGACACAATGGATAATAAGAACTCAAGCCCATATTAGTCCAGGGCTCAATGACAGGTTACCATTAAAACCTATTTTAAAGAATACGAGGTTCAAAACGAGATGAAGTTAGTTGTAATGCATTTTTCTTGATTATCCAAAATTTTTTAGTATTTTAATAAAGATTAAATGGCATTTTTAATACATATTACATGGAGCAACATATTTATGCTTTTTTAATATATTTTTATATACACATACATACATATATCTTTTGTATTTTATTTATTCTATCATTTTTTAAGCATTTACCTTTAAGGATTCCTGTTAATTGAATAATTGTTTTGTTTTTTAGTATATAAGCACTCTTTTTAGAATCAGTTGTCATTGGTTTGAGAAAGCTATTCAGCGATAGCGCTTGCCAACTGTGTATTATAATAAACAATTTTATCGTGCTCAGAAGAGAGAGTGGAACTATAAATTTATTTGGAACTGGTTTGTCCTTTTGGATTATATTTTTCAAAGATTTGAGGTCTGAAGAGACGTGGAAAGAATTTTCTTTTGTGACTGCCAGGTGTTATTGCGAACGAGTAATTGTTTATTTGTTACATATATATCTTTAATATGTGACTCCGTAAAAATAGTAGAAAAATCCTGTTGCTCCATAGTATGTTCCACAAAAGTGTATAATACTGTCTCTAGTTTTCAGAAAAATAAATCCTTTCTTTTACCCATTCATTAACTGGTACATTTTTGTAGTTTAGTCTCCATACAAAAACCTTCATGTATAAATGATGCTGTAGTAGGGTCATTCTTAATGTAGCCTGCATATAATCTACCTTTTATAACTTCCTAGTGAGTGTGTAGCAGGGCTAGCCACCCGCGGGGTGAACCTTGGCTCTAGACAATTTGTTACTGTTAAAGTGACATCCCAACCCCATGGGGTTGTGACGATCCACCACTGGACCAGTAAGCAAGGAGCCTCGATCCTCACCACTGGCACCAGTGTGGGACTTACACTGGGAGGATAACAAGTACACATGCAGTATTTCCAGATCCAGCTAATTGCATCAAGTGCAATTTCCCTTAAGAGCACACAGAGACCACAATCATTCCGGGGCTGGTTTCTCCCTCTTTCTTCAGATCCCCAATAAGACTCCACACTGACACAACTGTAGAATTGAGATCTCAGCTGAGTGGCCAAGCCAAGACCTCCAGCACCCTCTCTGTCCAACCAGTGCTTCGTGTCCCTGCCCAAGTAGCTGATACACACACACACACACACACACACACACACACACACACACACACACACACACACACTCTTTAAGGTTTGATTTATACACGCGCACACACACACACACACACACACACACACACACACACACACACACACACACACACACATACATACACACACACACAGACACAGACACACACACCTGGGAAAGGCTGGGACATATTTACTAACTATGCCCCCTTTTGCCCAGACTATAAGATAATTATCACCGCCACCAGCCAATTCCTTATCAGCTACTTTAAGGCCCTTAACAAAGGGTGACCAATCTTACTGTGTAATAATAATAATATTAATACAAATGGTAGTTTGTCCAAGAGCAAGGCTATTAGGAGTGACCCACACAGTGTCCCCAAATAAATATGCGAGTACTCTCAAAAGTTAAATATCTCTAGACAGATCAGCCACAATGAAAGATTTAAATATATTTAATTATAAATAATAAAAGAACAAGAAAATGCTTAGTGTGTATTCACAGTGACATCAGAGTTCAAAATCACAGGAAATATTTAAAAACAACATTGCAGGACAGGCTTAAATAAATAAATAAAAAATATCTAAACTAAGCTTTGCTATATTCCTGACAATATCTAAGAGAATTATACTATTCCTTAGTAACTTACTTCATCAGAGCAAGACAGATGTGTGGTGAATGGATCTTGTCAGGTCCAAGACAGAATACAGAATGCAGTGTCTCACTAACAGACTTCCCAAATTACTATATCAAATATTACTGCTGGGATAGCTTGCAGAATTACATTATTTCTTGCCATCTGACTCTATCCCAGGTGAAACCCCAACTGCTGGAAGCTTGGCAGTATTTAGCATCTACCTGTGAAAATACACAGACCTCAGATCTTTCGCAGATGCTGGAAGTCATAAAACAATTGCATTATTTCATACTTTCAGATATAGTAATTAGTTTACTCTTAAGACAATACAGAAAGCATCTCAGCACAGACTCTGTCTCTGGCTGCATTGAAAACTGAAAGATACCATCTTTTATTGCATAGCCATAAAGTAATTTAATTTCATCTATTTTTCTGAAGTTAACCTCCTGTATTCCAGTTTCCACTGTTAAAATATATACATTTAAACAGTTACAGTACTGCATGTACATTTCTGTTCTGTTTCAGTAGGGCACACTGTGGTTACATTTCAAACAGCACTTTGCAAAAATCTTTTCAACACACACTTTTGTACCAGCAGTTTTATATACACATGACATACAGTTCTAATACATTTGTGACACAAGCATCTTATATAAATCATGCTGATATTGACAAATGACATATAAATTCCAGATAGCTGTGCTGGCGTTATCCCTCTTTGTCACAGGGGTTATGGATGGATGGATGGATGGATCTAGGAATGAAGAGTACTTATAGTATGAGAAAGTCAAATTTGCGTATTAGTAGATATCATGCCTGTAGAAATATGACAGTTTATTAATAATTACATTAATTTTGTCGTATCATCAAATAAGAAAACAATTATGATTTTCACCCTAATTTCTGTCATTCTAAAAGATGCCCATGTAACTTCATCCTACACATACATTCTGCACACATTTTACTAATGACTGCAAGAAAATGAAACTTGTGTGAACTTTCTAGTCACTTCAGTGTAAAAAACATATTTATGTATTTACACAATCACAACACACAACCCCCCCCCAGCCACCATGAACACAATACTAGATACCTAAATCATCCCCACAGAAATGACAAGATGTCTTTCTTATTAGAATGAAGAGGTAAAATAAAATAAATGCAAAAAAAAAAAAGAAAACAGAGGCCTTAACTACCTATTACAGGCAAAACAAACAAGTAAGCAATAATAAAACAGTCTTCACTAAACAGCTAGTAAAATGCTTTAAAGAAATGAACTGTTAATTCAAAAAATACCCATTATAGTTTACTGATGAGATACTTTATTCATATGATCCTGTGCAAAATATGTAAAGCCGTATTCAGGTGAAACATAGGCTGTTAATGTAGCCTACTGATAGCAATAGGAAACACCACTCTAAAATAGAAAAACAGAAAAAATGGATGTATGAAATGTGTGTGATACATAAAATATCTTGCACTTTAAGATATGAAAACTCAGTTCATGAAGAGTGGCATAACTCATTCCCTAAGCTTTAGTACAAGATGTTTCATGAAAAATATCAGGTTGAGGCATTAGTTGTATATTATACAATAACAGGTCATTCTTGTTCAAAAACCTGCATGCAATAGAAAAAAGTCTGGCTGCTGAAGTACCATTGAACGGACAGACTTTCCTATCGGCATATGCATACAGGACAGCTAAATGCGAGGAAAAATCAAGTATGTTGTACAAAAATAAATAATCAGAAATGCACCTGATTTGCTTTGTGTGAACTGCACTGCAACACAGCTACTTCACAGGTTGCCCGAATTACTTTTGATTAACCACTGTCGATGATGTCTTAAAACATCGGGCGCAATTTAAATTGAATACATGCAGGAGGAATTAACAATATTCAGGATGTGTGACACACAGTGGAACCAGTGTCTTCAGATTCACAGTATTTAATAGTCACAGCCTCAGCTTGATGGCCTTGCTCCCCAAATACCTCCTGCAACAACACCAGGCTGTCTGCTGCTCGGATCACATACTAAATGCATGACCTTTTCTGCAGCTGCAGAATCGCTAGATCTGTTAAATGAAGTATCATCACTAGACAGTGCATTGTTTTATACAAGTAACTGCAAAGTGAGTGGAAGCTGCAGGTATTTTTTTGAGACATGTAATGTGTCTTATAAATAAACGCAGTTTGCTTGCAGGTCATTCCTGGATGCTAGCGCCACCCATACTGATGTTCTTGAATAATGTCTTAGACCAAGTGGTGCACAAATGGAAATTTCTAAAGTATCTGAGCACTGCGATGTAGCAAAACACTGAATATTATTATACAATAAAGACTCATTTGTATTCAAAATCAAGTACTCTCAACCAGCATCCCTGGTGTACGTCCAAGCTAAAACAACAAACTGAAGTATGTCCGTGAGTGACACGAGTTTCCTGTGACTATTCACTAAGTAAAGACAAAGCAGTATTTTTCACTGTAACATAGTAAGGACACACAGAAAATAAACATAGTTGTAAAATAGGACAACAAAAACAAGATGTCAGTGTACTCATATGCACATTGCTGCTCTGCAACCAAACAATGCCCTTATCGTGGAAACACATAGACTATAAGAATATCACAGAAAGAAAAGACACTACAGAATACAAAGCAGTACATTGCAAAATTGGTCATATTTTAAAGAAAACAACTCTATGTAACAATCTTATGTGCATAACTGCTAAAAACTAAACCTCTCAATAGAAGAAACTAAGACTATCACTCTAACATATAGGCTAGCTAAAACATTAAAAAACTGTATTAGAAATACAATGTGAAACAGCCTCAGGTTGTTATAAAACCACTCAAATCCCCTTATACAATGACATTATTTAGAAAAGCAAATATTTATTTTCCTTAAATAATGCCATTGTGTAGTACTTAAAACATCATCAAAATGAACCAGTACAACATTGTGTAAATTACAGAGGCATGCACAAACCTTCCTCCTTCACATGTAATGTAAACTCAAAAAAACAACCCATTAACTTATTCTAAAGAAAGAAAATAAAATGAACAAAACATAGAATTAAACTTCAATCTAATCAGTGACAGTGAACTACAAGAAATATTTGACAGCATACTACAGATCAAAACATCATCCTTCAAAAGCAAAAAAGCACTTCAGGACTGACAAAGTACAACAGCATAACAACTCCCACAGAAACAAGGGCAATGGTACTAGCCACACCCTTCCCAAACCTGAAGAAACTTTTCAAATTAATGGAAAAAAAGCAAACCAACAAAAGGCATACAGAAATGACACCTGAAGATCTACAAAACCTAGAAGAAGAAAAGGAAAACACAAAATCAAAAAACAAACAAGGTGGGCTATAAACATATTTCAAAACTGGAAAAAAGCTACTATGTAGACTTCCATATTATTATACCAGACAACTATACCCATTACTATGAGAGTTCTACACTACAGTGTTAAACACAAATGGAAAATAATACATTATAAGTACATTTGTAGAAGTATGAGCAGAACTCAACAGATACATAAACAATCTACCATTAAATAGAATAATTAACATAATAACTGCCACGTCTAACAAATGGTAATAATGTATTTAAATCAGTAATTAAAACAAATATAAGTGGAAAAATACAACAGAACATCACACCCACTGCTAATACAAGAAATAACACAACTGAGAAACAGCCAAGCACTTTTCCCAAACATAGCAGATGGACTTGTCAGAAAGGTGTGATTCAATATCTAACTATTCTTCTCAAGACACAGAAATTAAGGAGTAAGATACCTTACGCAAGACAGTTTTACATTATAAAAATATGAAGATGGCATAGAGTACATAAAAAATTTCAGTGAACACACCAAAAACCATAAAGAACATTATGATCACACAAAACAATTCCTTAGAGGATTTATGTTTGAAAACCCCACAGACCCATTATGTCCTCTAAAAATTTCAAAAAATGCCTTCAAAAAATGCCACCTAATACAACAGCACTGTTTCTCCACCCAAATAGACATCCACAACATACATTGGTCAAAATAAAAACCTGGCACTCAACACAACAAATGGGAAACAACTACCTGTCAAAAATGCTACCAGAAACTTGCAACAGACAAATCTATCGAAAAGATATACAGATCACTCCTTAAGAGCAGTAACCTTACTTTCACAATCAGGAATGGAAGCACGACAAATAATGAGTATTACAAGTCGTAAAAGTGAAACATCATTACCATTATCACCAGCCATCATTAAATGAATTCAAAATATGGGGAAAAATCTCAGGAACGCATCAGCAAACACCTGAAAACTCAGTAAATTAAGAAAGTACTAATACCAAAGCAGACAGCAAACCAAGAAAAAATGAAACTCTTTAACATACAAGCACCAAACTATGGAAATACATCATTAACACCACCAACCACAGAAAATAATAAATTATGGAACAGTAAACATCTACAATATACAAACCCAGGAAAACAGATAAGTAAATTTATGTTCATGCATAACTAAAAACATGTACATCTAAAATGTATGCATAACTAAATATAAACATAATATCTCACTACAGGTACTATGCTAAGAAGAACTCAAGCTAACAAATGAAGATAGACAACAAACACAGCAGAAGCAATATTCAAATATAAAAGAAAATACAACGTCAAAACATAACAAAGCCTATAAAAATATATTTACTTATATTATTCTCTATTTTTTAACATGTCTTGACAAAATATTACTTGTATTAAAATAAAAGTTAGAAAAATAAAATAAGCACTAAACTTTAAACGTGTGGAATGATTTTCTGTTACAAAAAAGTAGAATACAAAATTAAACACACAGAAATCTAAATAACATCAGCAAAGAAAAAAAACAAAATTACCCTTGTGACCGAACCATGCCAACTGTGGGTAAACGAAGCATTACCTGCACCAAACCATGGGTTATTGCTTAATAACTTATTAAAGTAGGGGTAAGCGACAATTTACATGACCAATGACAAAGCCACAATTTGTATTACACTCTCTACCCCTGCAGTATCAGTTACTGTAAATATGTAACATCATAGCACACAAACTCTGTTTATTCATTTTGTAGACATTTTCTATATATTTTATTATGTTGAATCTTTGGATTACTTTTCTACTTTAGCAGTACTGTGCATTGATAATTTATTTCTGCTTTTTCTGTGTGTGCTTCTAAACTTCTTAGAAAATAACAGTAGAACACATCATTTCAGTTTTTTTTAATGAATGATCTTAATTGCATGTGAATACTGGATTAGTTGAGGCAAGTACTTACTGTTTTGGCTTCTTATTTTTTATGTTTTGCTTGTTTGTGGTAAGTTTTTTTTTTCTTTTCTTTTTGAGGTGTACTTTTTGACTGGTTAGATTTTTGAGTATTTTCTTTTGATTGGTTAGGGTATAATTTATGTGAGCATGCTTAGGGTGGATATTTTCCATGTTTCAGATATTTATCTGAGTTTTGCAGCCAGTCAATTTTGAAAGGCAGCTTTTCTTTTATTTTTTCATATTCGTATTGAATTTCTTTTAATGGGTTTTATTTTTTTCTTCAGTTATAGGATTTCTTTTAAGAAGTTTTACTTTTTGTCTTTATTTTCGCAGTTGGCATTGATAGGTTTAAAAATTAGGTTGGGTTTGGGGACGTCCGGTTAAGTTGGAGATAGTGTAGCATGCAGTGAATCTGTCTTTCCATGTTCCACTTCTTAAACAAATCAATCTTTACCCTTTCAAGAGAAATTAACTCAATTTTCTATGCCTGATTTCTTCTGTATTATAATCTGCTATTATTCTTATGTATCATAGAAAAAGACAGCATTAAAAGAAGACAATTAACTCTGCCTGTTTGGAGAGGTGGGAAACACAGCTGGAAATCAGCGTAGCTAGCAAACTCTCCAGAAGCACTGGCTTCAGTCTGGAGGCAACTGTGAATCTAGGGGAAAGCTCATCAGCAGACGCTAAGTTTGCATCTATTCTTGACAATTTACAGAAGATTAATTCATCTCTGGCTGTCTACATTAAAAAGAATGAGCAATGAATGAATGACATTGAATGGGACCTACCAGTCATTCCGATCACATGGCAAGCCTAGACAGTGTGGTAGCTGATCTGAAGAACTGGCTGGTGGGCACTGATGCAAGATTGGGGCTAGCAGAGGCCATATTATTGGACCATTAGGACAGAGCCCATCAGAAAATATTAAATTCAATGAGATCCTTGAGGGCCAGGAGGGCAGAGACTGCATTCATGTTATGGCCAAGAAGCCCTCTGATTGAACAGGTTTTCTAGTGGATTCCTAGGAAAGTGAAAGGGCATAGAGGCTTTTCCTCCCACAAGCCCTTAGATCACATATGCTTAGGCTACTGATAGGGAGATTTGTGACATACAGTGTAAAGGGAGAGAAATTTATCATTGCTGCAGATGCCAGGAAAGGCCATCGTACTGTAGGGAGAGAGGGTGTTCTATGATCATGATTTTTCAGTTAGTATAAGAAAGCTCTGTTCAGCATTCTGCCCAGTCATCAAATGGCTCAAAATAAAGGTTGGAGATCCAAATTGCTGTACCCAGCATTTCAAAGAATCTATACCCTTTGTGTCAGATCACGGTTTCCTCTCTCAAAGAGGTGCAAAGAAAACTGAAAGACTTTCTCCAGGGCTAAACCTCCCTGCAGTGACCCTCCTCATCAGCAGTACAGTCTGAAGGTGAAACATCAGTGAATCTTTGACCCCTTCCCCTTGCGAACAGGAGATGTTTCCTGTAGTCTAGAAAAGGGGACTGGATCACAAGAACTGAGGATGTATCCGCTAAAAAAGTGGTGATGTTTGGCCGTTTGAGACAAAGATGCAGAGGGTGTAGCTGGTTTACTTACATGGTATGTTAGTCTCGCAGTCCAGCAAAAGTTCTAGTTGCTACTATTGTTGCCCGTCTACCCAGGACACTAATCTTCTATGAAAACATTTAATTTTATTAGTGTAGGCGACCTCGAAACTGTGGTTTAGGTCTCCTTACACCTACCAAAATGTTTTATATACTTTGCTCTTAGTGCGGAAACATTTAATGTTATAAGGGTAGACAATTCTATTAGCCTTTATAAAAACAGACAGAATAATTGTGTTGTTTTGATTCTTTCTCAAAGTTAAATATTCAGTAAGCTGTGCACAGTATAGTTGTGGGCAGCTATTGGCTTGGACAGTGTTTGCATGTTAAGGCCTTTCTCACTTATTGTGCGATGATATAAGCAAAGCGAACCATCCATAGTTAAAAGAGAGGGAATGCCGCAAGGGTTGTTTCCTTTGTCTTGGTACATTCCAGCTGTGTTTGACAGGCATCACTATCAGAAGTCTGCTGGGCAGGTTTTGTTATCTATGATTGCTCTTTCTTTCTACTGCCCACACCCCTTCTTTTATTTTAGGGTGGCCCACACCCCTTCTTTTAGTGTTATGTAAGGGTTATCCAGGCCCATGATTGCAGGACCAGGAGATATGGGGCTTTTAGTTTGCTCTGTTTTATTCTGTTTGTCATAACTTATCACCCAAGGTTCTGGAGAGACAGAGACACTCACACGTCTGTAGACAGTGCTGCAAATGGAGGGCAGGAGAGTTACATTGAAGGCAATCTCTTGTACATCACAAGTTGCTAAAAGCTGGACACTTGGCTGTTCTACTAATTCATAGGTTCATAGGTTGTTACTAGGCTAATGAACACTAGGGCCCTAACAAGCCTAGCTGCACACACTAAATCATTTGGGTCCCAATTATCATGAGCATCTATATAATAAGGGAAATGCCAGTAAGGGAAGTAACTAAGGGATTTGTAGGGGGCTGTTAGGGGTATTCATTAGGATAATACTTTTACTGAAAGACTCTGTCCATAAAGGACTAAATACTAGGCTATCAGTCTGCAAATGGTTTCAAGCCTAGCCAACAACCAAAAGTCAGAATCAGACCCTACATCTTGTATCTGTGAGGTAAAGACCTTAACCAAGCCATCCCCAACTCATTGTAACAGCTGAACACTCCCATATGACAGTGGCATTATTTCATTTTTCTTCATCCGAGGGTGGAGGGTCAATATTTACCTGATTAATAAGGGGTCCCCTAATGGTAGTATACAGTGAATTTTGGTAAGTGGATCTGTGGACAGTAACTCAAGAGCAGGCGCCTTGCAGATCACTGGGAGGACTTACAGTAACGTTGAGAAGTAAGGAAGAAGAGGAGAAGGTGAAGTTAGAACATTTATATCAAGAGTTCTAAAAAGTGCAGTGCAAGCTGTTGCATGGCAAGATAGAGGCACTAAATAAAATAGACCAAGCTAGGGAAGCTGTAGATACATATATGCAGTAAAAGGTGGATGTTGCTAGGTGTCAGTTCCTTGTTCAGAATCTTGAGTTTACTTCCAATCAGAAATGTTTATCCCTGAAACTTCAAGAACAGCAGGTGAATGGATGTATAGGTCATATTTGTGAACTGCATGTGGGACAGGTGGTTGATTCTCTTCAGCACATCTTGTAGGCTTTCTCCCAGTTTTATTCTCAGCTGTATGCTGAGCAACCTTATGGCCCTAGGCAGACTATTGATGTTAACGACTGTCTGGACTCTGTGACTTTGCCCTGGCTTTCCTTGGCCCAGGTGAAGTTACTTATAAGTCCAGTAATAAGTGAATAACTCTCATTAGTGTTGACTGGGCTCAAGAGGGGAAGGACCCTTGACCCAGATGGCCCTCTGGTCGAAGTTCACTTAAAAGGAGGTGACAAGTTCCTTAATACTTTCTGCCAACTAACCTGTTATATCATGGGATCTGAAGTGGTTCCACTATCTTGGAAGGAAGCAACAGTAATAGTTCACCCAAGCAGGACAAAGATCCACTCCTATTGTCCTCATATCACCCATTTTTAATTCTAAACCATGACTGTAGGATTTTTACTGTGCTGTTGGTCAAAATGCTTGTAGCAGTCTTTCCTATTTTAATACATTTAGATCAAATAGCTTTCGTCCAGATCGCAGCACTTTTGATAACTTGCTAAAAACACGGCATCAGTGGGTCCTGATAATATCCCAGGGTGCTTCCTAAATAGCTTGAAACAGGCCTAGTAGAATCTCTATTCAATCACAACCTCCAGGCAGGCTTCATCCCTAGGGAATGGAGGATGGCAGTGGTCACTCCTCTACACAAAGGCAGACCATCAACAGACCCAGGGAACTACAGACCCATAAGTTTGATTAGTCTTATATGCAAGGCCATGGAAAGAATCATCATGGATCTGATAAACAAAGACATAGGAAATCGTCAGACACTGGACCCATCCCAGTTCAGTTTTGTCAAGGGAAGGTCATGCCTACTAAACTTGGTGGACCTTTTTTAAGAAGGTCACTAGAGCCATGAACAAGGGCAAAATGGTACACTGCCTACCTTGATCTGACAAAGGCATTTGACATAGTACCTCACTTGGTTATTATAGACAAACTCACAAATTTAGGCATAAATCCCTATGTCACCTGATGGTTAGCCAGATGGCTCACAGATAGGACATGTGAAGTTAGGGTGGGGGAATCCACCTCCACCAAGAGGCCTGTTGCTAGTGGTGTCCCACATGGCTCAGTACTGGACCTCTCCAGTTTGGAATATACTTAGTTGTAGCCAAAGCAAATGTAGAGGGCCTTTGGGTGACCAGATCTTCTGATGACTGCAAGTTGGTGCATTCAATGAATCCCCCAAAGGTGTAGATATCCTCCAGGGAGTCTAACACAGACACATAACTCATGCCAGAACCATGGCTTAAAACTCAATGCAAAAAATGCATACTCATACCCTTTGTGAAGATGACCACTCCCTGCAAATTATAATATCAATGACATTCCCGTAAGGGTAGCCACAGTAGTAAGGGACTTGGGAACGCAAATTGACAGTAACCTGAACTTTGATCAACGTGTCTATGGTAGTGAGAAAATCCTTCTATGTGTTGCATAATTATAAGTAAGGGCATGGCATCCAAATCTAAGGAGATCATAGTGCCACTATACTCAGCACTCATTAGACCTAATAATTGAATACAGTGCATCCTTCAGCATGTACCTGACCAGGCATTTGCAACAGCTGGAGTGACCACAGAGGTTCCTCACTAAAAGAATAGAAGGTGTAACTAATATGCCCTATGTGGACTGCCTTAAATCCCTGTCCCTGTCCCTGTACTCGGTCTCCTACAGACTACTGAGGGGCAGTCTATGCCCAACTTACAAGGCATTCTGTACTCCAAACCTGATGGATCTGTTACACATTCACAAAACAAACAGTACTAGAATTACCCGATCTAAGGATATAAACCTTGCCTGTGACATAAACAGAACATGTGGAGGTTTGCGTCTCAGAGATTGTCCCTTTCCTGGAATAGACTTCCCATTCATATGAAACAGAACTCTTCCCTAAGCCTATTCAAATGCAGTTTGGAGCAATGGGTGGGAAATCACAAATTCACACATGGCTTGTCATCAGTGTTCCTTATGGACAGGGGAGTTTGTGGATGCCTTAAGGCACAGACAAATACCAAAGCAATTCTAGCCCATGGGCATTGATATTTGGGAAAATTGTGGCATGAATGGCTAGGCTTCAAAAAACTCTAGGACTATTAGCTTAGTGGGAGCATGTTATGCCATCAAACATAATTTCTGTGAATGCAAAAGGGTATATGCTGTTTTCTGAAATTACTTTTGCCAACAGTGGAGTTTGCTTTATTCTCCACTGTTGTGATGACCTTGGAGTTGGTATAAGTGTGAGGTTGCTGGGGGGCTTAACCGCCTGCAGAAACAAAAATTGTTGAGTTGTTTGTTGAAGGTGTTTTCAGAAAGTAGTTTTCATTTTTTTTTCCTTTTGCCGAAATTACGTTCAGTGACTCAACGTGATTCTTAGCTTAGTAACCTCCTGTGATCATATGATGTAAGTGAATCTGACAAGGGAACCTCTCCATCTAGCCAACTTAAATGTCAGGAAGGCCTTTGATAGAGTTAACTGATAGTTTTTGTTTGTAGTGATAGCTAGGATGGGATTACCATTACAGCTTATATCCCATATCTGTGCTGTCTACACTGACTCCTGTATCAGAATTAATGTGAGAAGGGTTTTTTCCCATAAAATGAACCTACAGAGGGAACAAGACAGGTGCTCCTGTTGCCTTTATTATTTGCTGTGTATATGAGGCCATTAGCAGAAGGACTGTAGAATATTCTTGGTCCTGGAGTTGGTATAGGGAAACAATGAAGTCACTCTATGCTGATGACCTCTTGATATATTTCCTGGATCTGGAGAATGGACTCCACATATTGTTCAAAGCCTTGTCCCTGTTCTCAGTATCATTCAGGATACTGAGAGGCGAACTTTACCTTGCATATAGAGCTTCAATAGACCTGATTCTCTTAACCATATTACACATTTGCATGTCTAATGGTGTCATAAACACCTGCTCAAGGGATCTTAATCTCTTGCAAACTAAACAGAACATGTCGGAGGGATAAGTTTGTATCACAGAGAATACCACTTCTGAGAAACTGTCTTCCTCTCCATATAAAACAAAGTATTTTTCTTTCTGTATGCAAATGTAATTTGGACAGATTGATGGGTAACTGCAAATTAACCCCGGGTTTAGCACCCCTGTGTCCCATGAATAGGGTAAACTTGTAAATATCCCAAAATATTCGTGTTCAGCCTATCTCTGAATTATGTATTTGCAAAATATAAGCGTTAAAAACTAAAATGGAAATGCAAGGCTAGGCTTAAGATTCTCATAAATGAGTAGCAAACCAGTTAAAGACACAGATGATCAAACTCAACTATCTTCCAACAAGTTCCCTTTCTTGGCCTGACTTAAAAGAATGACTTAATTGGGATTATTTTTGACACTGTTATGCAAGCATTGTTAAAATTGCATTGGGAAGCAGTTATGGATGAAGTGAAAAACACTTTAGAATTTGGCGAGGGTTTAACTTGGACATGCAGCAAATGGTATTGGCCCTGAAATGGTTTGTGGTTTCACTGTTTTTGCATGTCTCACAAAGGTTTCCCACTAAACTTTCCCAAATCCTTCTTAGTTAATCTAATATGGCTGGTTCCCACATTTCTTCAGTTGGGCTAGAAGCCAAGACGCAAGTGGAATTTACTTACCCTTGCAGAGGGTCAAGGAGGCATCCCATTGACAGACCTTGTCTGCTTATCATAGGAGTTTTATGGGGTATACTTTCCCCTTGACACAAATCTGTTTGGAAGTGGATTATGCTGGAAAAGCTGGGGTGGTTACATGACTTCCTATTGAACTTTCTCAACAGTTGCAGCTAAAAAAGTTTAAACACAAGTCTCCCATCTTGGAGAGTCTTTACAGCTGTATAACATAAATTGTTAAGCCTACAAAGATGGGCACTTGGGTAGACTAAAGTCTGTCCTAAGAGTCATTCTAGAGCACTGAATCCATTTGCAGCAGACTGTTATGGAAGGTTATTAAGTCTCATGTTTATTCTTCACAAAATGTATATTAACTTGTAGTTTCTTCACAAATGAGTCAAATAAAATGTTTATAATATGTTTATGTTAAAAACCGAATGCAAAATAAATGCATGATTATGCAAGATATAGTAACATATAAGTAGTAGCTTTATATTTCAAATGTCTTACAATTGTATCATCTCAGTACTGACAGACAGTTGAAGGCAAAGTAAGTGCTGAAGGAGTTAAGGGATGTTATGTCTAAAAGTGTCTGGTAGCAATGGAAACCAGACTAATCAACAGTACACTCTGGCCTTCTGAAGCTTGGGAATGAGTCTTTGCAAGGATGTATGTAAGGTAGTGTGTACTGGTACCAAATGTTATAAAGTTGTAGGCCAATAAATCTTAAGCACAGGTGGTCTATGTTTTAAAAGACATATTGTCAAGTGTTCACATGAAGCTCTAAGCGAGAATCACAGGGACATAAAATAATTAAGAACTAAATGATTTGTTGAAAGTAATATTATGTCAAAGTTCTGCATACATGAAATTGATAAGAAAAAGTATATAAATGAAGTATTTTACTTTATTCGTTGAGACTGACCTCAAAATTTTAGTAGGCAGTCTCCCTGCGCTGTTTATGGAATAAGCAAGTACTTTGTACATCCTAAAACATTATTCTTGACTCAAGACTAAAAGGTAAAGCTCTTTGTTATTTATTTCTTAACTTTAAAAGTCCTCAGGATTCTGCTGAGGAAACCCTTGGAGATGCTGTTTTGGGAGCAGTTACTCCTGAAGGGAGAGGTGGTGGTCTGGGACCACTTGTTAGAAATGTTCAGGTTTTCATATAGACAGCAACCATAGGTTAATACATTATTAGCTTTTGCTCAATCTAAATTAGGGACACCCAAGGGATGGACTGGCTGAGGTTAATCGGTCGGAATGGATTAAAAATGATGGAAGTTACTTTTTTTTTAATTTCTCCAAATCTTTCAGGCTTTAATACCATGACGGAAATGGTCCCCATTCCTAAGTCAAAGTATGATTAAAGCTCATGAAATTATTATTGTTTCAATCTTTGATATCAGCCAAAAGTGCTCTTCGCAGCACCTGCAGTGTGCCCAGTAATGACTCCTTCTGAAGTTCGTATGGGGTTACATGTATTAGTAACATATCTAAATAAGATTATAGATTCTTTTTTTATAAGATCCATTGTTTCTACTACTATTGGAACTGTCTGGGTATCTTTCTTACACATTGCTCTCGTTTCTGTGTGCAGATCCTGATATTTTATGACTGTGTCTCCCTGTACGCGAGACACTGTAGTCACTGGGTGTGGCAATTTCAATGATCAATGCTAGTTTTGTCTTCTTTTCATGGACCACTATATCCAGTTTTCTAGCATCTTTCTTTTGGTAATGGGTGATCCCATGCAATGTAAACTTCATCATCTTCTGTGATGCTTTGTGGCTCATGTTTCCAGTGTTTTCCAGCCAGTTCAATGCCATAATATTTGCACAATCTCCATTGTAACAGTCTTGCCACATTATTATGCCTTTCAGTATACAGTCCTTCTGCCATTAGTATATTACAACCAGCAACAATGTGTGCGACTGTTTCCAGTTCGGTTTTACAAAACCTGCATTTGTTTGTTTCTCCCACATGTTCAATGGATTTTGTAAACCAGCGTGTACGTAGCCCACTATCTTGGGACTCCAATATTAACCTTTCATCTGTTGGTTTGGATTCGTTTCTCCTTAACCATTCCTGCATTCGTTCCTGATCAACATGAGATTTCTTCCAGAATTTTTCTATACTTGCAACTATATTTATACATTTTCCACATTTCTTGCCTTCTCATCTGGTCCTTCACCTTATATTCTTTCTTTTGTTTTTTAGCACATTCAGTTGCTGCCTGATTTTTATTTTATTTCCATTCCTGCTTGATGCCGATATACTTCTGCTAAACTATGTAGAGACATCATCTTAGATTTATTCTCCTCAAGTTTCAAAACTTTCACTACGTTTGGATGTTGTGAGGTCAGCAGATATGTATGGAGTCCCAAGTTTGCAGATCTGTACATGTAATCAGTTTCAAGGAGGCCCAGCCCTCCTTCGGAATGGGGAATATATAATCTTGGTATGCACTGATTCTTATAAATCATTTGGTAAGCATGAAACATCCTTCTTGTTTTCCTATCTAATGTATCCAACACATTTTTAAATGTCAGTGAAGTCTCCCCTGAGACTTCAGAGGTGAAAACAAAGATGCTTTCGAAGTGGGCACCGTGGTCCAAGAATTTGTCATCAACCTAGATTGACTCTCAACTAAATGCAAGGTGAAATCTGGATCCAATGAGTCTCAACTTGGATCCCAAAAGTAATTGGTGTTGCACACTCAGGACAGGTCCACCTAGTACCAGGTCTCTACCTCCTTTTTCTTTCACAGAAGCATTCATTGCCCTGAGAAGTAATAAATGAAGTTAATTTTGCCTTGCATATACAATCTCAGTATTGGACGAACTGAACAAAGCTGTTTTATATCTTGCAAATAGTTGTGGGTTTTGATAGTTTGGAATTTGAACACTTCTCTTGTGTGATCTCTTAATAATGTGTTTGAGTCAGTAAAATTCTGTTGTTAAAAAAATTAGGTTGGATGTGTGTGCTGTACTTAAGGAAGCTACCATATTTTGTTACTCGCATGTACTAGGAATGGTTGATTGAGTTTTGGTGCTTCACTACTGGTTGAATTTCTGGTGAGTCAGTTGGGACAGAAATCACGTTGAAGTAAGAAGATGGCTGCCTAACATTTTCTGGGATAGGCATTTAAAATGACTGCTGAATAGCAGGGGTTGGGTTAGTTTATTTGTGAGCTCTTTAATGTTTTTTAGTAATTGTTTCTGGCTGTAGCATGAAGAGCACATGCTTAGGATGGTAGGTAGAATTTGAGTAATGCATCTATTGTTTGTAAAGTCAGTGTTGATTTGTTATTTATTTTTATTTATTTATTTTATTTATTTATTTATTTATTGACATTTGATTACGAATAAAGTCTGACTGAGTGGAAGCCCATTTTCAGTGGAAGCTTGGGGAGAAAAGCTCCAAAATATTACAAAACATTTTAAGAACAATAATTTTACAGTTTTTAAAAATAAACCAAAAACATCTGCAGTATAAATAATTAAAACAAAAATAGTGGTGATATAAAAACATTGGTTAAGTATCGATATAAGTTATATGACAATCATTTAATATTTATAGAAATTTTAGGCAGTTTGTAGAAACATTAAAGGTAAGTTAGTCTAATACAAACAGGAATTACAAAATGAAGTGAAGGAAATGAGGCTTATGGTATATTTAGAGAGAAAGTCAGGGAAGAGAATTAGATAGCAGCAAGGAAGTAAGTGAAGAAGGGAGAATAAGGCGGTATAAGGAATGAAAAGGGATTTGTTCACATTTAGGGTTATAGTTTATCCTGGTTTTGAGCAAGAACAGAGCCAGATTTTAGCTAGGAAGTCTTTCAGAGTGTTTTTGAAAGATGGGAGGGAGGGTATAGACCTGCTGGATACAGTTAAGGAGTTCCAGGCATTAGCAACCTTGTATGAGTACAGACAGTGCCCAGCAGATTTGCTAAGTCTGTAGACAGGCAGGAGTTTTTGGTCACTGAATTGCATTGACCGACTAGGAACATAGTTGAGTAGAATCATTTTTAGTGCTGGAGAGGCAGATGGATGCTGGATAATTTTATATGTGGTAAGAAGCTGTGTATGTTAGTTAATGAGGCAGTTCTAATCAATTTAGGCTTTTTAGTGCTTTACAGTGGTGGGTTCTGAAAGGTATATTCGCTGCAAACTTTGCAACTTTGTTATAGCATTGTTCAGGTTTTAATTTTTGTGATGCCTGAGGGTTAGTAAGGATAAGAGTACCATAAAGAAGTGTGGGGAGGAGATAAGTAGTGGCAAGTGTAGTTTTAGTTGCATTGGTGAGAAAGTTTTGAAGCATCCCTAGTTTTTAATGAGTTTTTCTTATGCAGTTTTGTATATGCAGGTTGAATGTGAGATTATCATCCATATCACCCCCTAATAATTTGCTTGTGAAGTGACTTTAATAGTTGTATTATCAAGAGAGTGGACTTTAAATTTAGTTTTTTCATGAGAGAGGGATTTGAGGGGAAATGTAGTAGTTTGGTCTTTTTTGTACTGGGCACAAGTTGAGTTACTATGCCATGATTCTGTCACTGTTAAAGCTTCCTGAGTAATTTTTTGGAGGTGTGCCACCTTGTGAGATGTGCAAATGAGCGTAGAGTCATCTGCATAATGTATTAGGGTGGCCTGTTGTGTGGATATGTAGAGGGTGTTGGTGAAAATGTTACAGGGGGGGACCATGGATAGAGGCTTGTAGTACACCAGTGGTGACCGGGCAGTAAGGAAAGAGCGTGGACAGGTAGCATCTTTCTTTGCCTTTTTTTTTTATTTGTAATGGTTTAGAGTGTGACTTGGGCAGGAAGTTTTTTTCTTTGTGTGGATCTTTTTTTTTAATTTTATTGATATATATATATATATATATATATATATATATATATATATATGGGTCCTGGTCTTATGATCGAAAGTACGTTTAATCGAAATGTACATGATCGAACTCACATTCGCAAAAGTGCATTTTGTTGAAAATGCAGTTTCGCTGAAAGGTAACTAAGTAAACTGTTGTTTGCATGTAGATTTAGTTGTACATCAACTGTACTGTTGATTGTACAACTAAGCAAACTGTTGCTTAGGTTGCAGTACAGCGGGGATAAGGGAATATTCCCTTTTCCCCACTGTAGTGTGATCTTGGTGTGAGAATATAAAAGTAGGAGGCTTGCCCCCCTGCATAAACGTGAGTACTGTTTTGTTTGTTTTTTTTAGTTTTTGGGTGTGTCTTTTTTTTTTTTTTTTTTTTTTTTTTTTTGGAGAATTTTCAAGAAGCATTTCCGATAAAATGTGCTTTCACTAAAGTGAGTTAGATCTTGAAACATACTTCGATGTATCAACATAGATATATATATATATATATATATATATATATATATATATGTAAAGAGAGAGAGACTGTGTGCATTTAAACTCCAGGCCCCCTAATGAATCCAGGTTTATAACATTCAGATAGTAACATTGTTTCTATGTCATGTCACCTGTTTGTTAGGTGCTCTCTTCAGCTGTAATAACAAATGTGGCCGTCACTGAAATGCTAATTGCTTACCATGTATCAGTTGGTCATGTTACAGTACATTAGTTGTTAATAATTACAGGGAAGTATGCATGAACTCACCGTGGCACAAATGGTATGTATGCCAGCATGCACATGAAATATGTACGGTTTCTACCTTGGAAACTTAGTTACAACATATTTTCTCACTCAAAATGCCATGAAAAACAAACAGAAGCTAGCTTTGTGCTATAGAGTCAAAAGTCTGCATTTTCAGAGAATGAAATCTGAAGGAAGCAGATGGTACTGCTTTAATGAATAGCATTGCTCTCATTTTGGCTGACTAGATGTTGAGAGGAGACACTCTGTTGTGGATCGTACACTTTGAAGTGTAAATAAAAATATTCAGTGGCTGTTTTGTCATTCATTTTATATTAATAAAGAACAGAGTGACAAGCAGATGGAGGATTTGTAGTCCTACTGTATACTGCATTGGGAATCATATGGTACTAGCAGGGTATAAGCTGTGTTTTTTAAAGTGAAGTTCCACAGATCATTGTGTGGTCTTAAATCAAGGACATTTATTACTTTCTTACATTTGGCTTTATAGTATCAAAAGCAGAACACACATATCCTATAACACTTGACACGAGATTTAATTTCCTGTCATTTCATACTTTCTCTGTGGATAAAAGCATGCAACTCTCATGTCAAGGCATGCATAGTATTTATTGAGCACCTTTATAAATGCTGAAACTAAAACTAACATTGAGCAGTTATTTACAGGTCTGCTTTATGTTTGATTTGACTAATTTCAGTCTAGACATATCTGTTACTGACTTTCTTTTTGAAGATAATTTATCACATTATGGAACCACTTAACTGCTGCTCATATTTCCAGGCTGTCTTTTCGATTTCACTGTTATTAAAAGTGCTGCAGAAAGCTTGGCTGCTGTCTGCCTTTCTTTGCACAATGCGTTCCCTACACTTCATCGTATGCCTGGAATCAATGTTACAAGCTGGAAATCACACTTGTTTTACTGATGGCTTAGCTGTACTTTATCTCAACAGCTGTTCAGGTTTTTTCTTTGGCTATAATGACAGACATTTTCTGGAAGAGCAGGATATTCAAAAGATTGTCTCGTAGCTACATGTTGCATCTTTCTCAGTCAACGATTCAGTACTGATAAGCTGCCTATGGGTTATAAAGCATTATCAATGACATAAAATTTCCTGCTTTTCATAAAACCATTGGATGAGTATGTTATCCTTAAGGGACTCGCAGTCCTCTTCATATTTAAAGGGGTTACAGAGATGTAATCGTTTTTTTTTATAGTGACTACTAACAAAGCTGGTATAGCCGATTCAGAATCAGCTGATGGGTACTGTTTTTTTTTAAACATCTATTGAATCATCACTTGTGACACAGGCAAATTTACATTTATACAGAAGTAATTAAATTGTATTAAATTAACATTAACAAACATTATACTTATATATCACATAGCAAGATGTGGAACAATGCAATTTGGGAAATTTTCCCTTTCCCCACTGCAGTGCAGTCTTGGGGTCTATATATGTATATATGTGTGTGTGTGTGTGTGTGTGTGTGTGTGTGTGTGTGTGTGTGTGTGTGTGTGTATATATATATATATATATATATATATATATATATATATATTTGTTTGTGTCTTTCGGCTTTTCCCGGTTAGGGGTCGCCACAGCGGAACTCCGGTCCGCTAATGATTGGCAGTAGATTTTTACGTACTGGCTTGCTGGGCCTAATGCACAACCTTTAATGAAGGAACGCCCATTCACGCATGTCGCTACACAGAACGGGCAACGTTTAACTGTGAGGCGACAACGCTACCGCAGCACCACCACCGCAGTATATATATCTATATATATATATATATATATATATATATATATATATATATATATATAGCTATATCTATATATATATAATATGTGTATATATATATATATATATATATATATATATATATATATATATATACATATATATATATATATATATATGTAAGTATATAGTTAGTAGGAGTTTGGGGATGCAGGCAAAAACTTATGTATTTTTTTTCTTTTTGACGTTTTTAATTTCAAATATGTTTGATGATTTGTGGCACAACTGTATCACAGCTTGATGAAATGTGTTACACCCTTGTAAAGCTATGTAATCAGCATCTCCTACTTCTAAACTGTAGCATATACATAAAATTGTCTTTCCATGTACGTTAGCAATTTCTGCTGAAGAAAAATACAATGACAATGCTTAGTTTAGCCCTAAAAACCATAATTCATGCAGGATGATATGATCTCCTAACCCTTGTTTTCATGTACATTTTTGTGCAAATGTTAGTGTCACTGTCATAATCGTAACCATATGGCTTATGAACTTTACAAAGGATAATCATAGTAATGAGTGACTTGTCCACAGGACCTTCCCACAGTAACCTTTTTCTTTGAATGGGCTAGTGTCATCAATGGATGTTAAATAATAAACAGAATATTTATTTAATTGAACTGACGTGAAAGACAGCCTGTTTATATATGTATTTGTTCAGCAGTATATTCTGTGTATTTTCCTTGTTCTTCACTTGTATTGTACTATAACTAATTTTCCTGCTTTCCAGAAGTGTAGCTGGCTTCTAAAGTGCCTGGGCTGATGTCTGTACTCCACTCATCCTCCTCCTCAGCTCTTCATTTGAGGAGCAAAAACAGGTCTGCTCCTCATACTGGCAGGCACACTAGCTGGATGCCAGATACACACCCCTTCCTCTTCCTCCATCTCTTCAAAGGAACAGCAAAAAAAAAAAGTATTTCGGGTATCTAGGGCTCCTGAAATGCATGTCCTGTTTCTATGCCCACCCCAGACCCTCCTTCCTCAGATTTCACATCAGCAAAAAATAATTTTTTTTTTTTTTTTTTTTTTTTTTGAAATTGGAGTGCTTGAATTTTCTACAGCCACTCATTCACAGCATGTTAACTGAGTTGCTTATTTCTTATCAGTTCATTAAGCTGGCAGCTAAAACTGAGTCTGATTAGTTTGAGTTCTATCTATATCTTGCCACTTAACAGTTGTTATGTACATCATTTCCAATCTGTAAGCAAAAGTGAAGGAGACGTATTTAATGCATGTTAACCCATTAAATATATACTGTAGGAGTTGAAAAACATAAAAAATAGCAATACAATGCTGGATTGAGATATAATAGCAGTATGTAATGCTGAGGGCATGGGTTATACAGTATTATACAACGACCCCCCCCCCCATTAATATTCCAAAATGTGCACGCTGATTGGTCAGCATGAACGTTGTAAATCAAAGACTTATACTAATGGAAAAAGGTCCGGTCGCCCGGACTTTTTTCATTAGTATAAGTCTTTTTTTTCTTTTACAGCAACGGAGAAAGCAAGATCTCCGTTGATTTTTAGAAATTGTCTCGCTATGTTTAACATAGCGAGACAGCTTTAAAAAAAGTAACGGAGAGCTTCCTTTCTCCATTGCTTTTTTTAAAGCTGTCTCGCTATGTTAAACTCCTTTAACATAGCGAGACACTTTGCAAAAAGCAACAGAGATCTTGCTTTCTTCGTTGCTTCCACCCACAGCTCTGATGTACTGCGTAAGCATACACACGCGCAATACATCAGAACTGCCACAGAATACCAGACAGCTGCGGAAGGGCAGCACAGAGGCATTATACAATGCCATTATTTAAGAAAAGTAAGTTTTTTTTTTCTTAAATAATGTCATTGTATAATAGCAATAACCCACACCTGGGTGTGGGTAATGCTGGATTTACCATGATTGTCTTTGTTTGGCCACTTGGGCTTTGCCCTTGTGACCAAACCACACCAACCATGGGTAAATCCAGCATTTCCCACACCCAGGCGTGGGTTATTGCTTAATTAACCCGCATAATTTTTTGTTAAACCACGAGGGCAGCTTCGTGGTTGAATTCCAGCTCTCACAAATATTGCAAAGCACTTACCCCAGCTTTAATTATTGCCTAATTATATTCTATAAATCTAAGTGATCATTCTCCATTTGTACAATACAGTAGCCTGTTCATTTTACTTTTTCAGTCGATTTAGCTCAGGTGTGCAAGTTTTTGTTTGCCACAAAAAATACAGCTAGAAAAATAAAAAAAATGCTTATTGTTATATTTTGCATGACCAATGTGCCATGAAGTACACGTGAAGGACTTTTTATGAGTGGGCACATTTTAGAATATGATTTCTAAGCCTATTCTCTGTACCTCTAATTGGAGTCATCCCTATCAGCAAAATCGCCTTTCTCCTATCTCACGTTGGCTTCGTTCTTAAAATAATTTCTGCTACTTTATGAATATAATATTCTGTATAGCTGTTGTTATTCTCCTTATGGATCTGCATCCAAAAATACTCCTATCTCCTAATTCCTTAAATGTATCCTTTATTTCATTGTCATCCCTTTGCCCTTTGAATTATAGCTTTCTGCTTGTGTTATGTATACAAGCCTTAACTGTGTAACTCTGAAATATGCCTTCAAATCACGTAATCATAAACCTACCTTGTTCTGTTAGAAGAGTCAGCTTATCCCACTTGACTCTTGCCCTCCTCCCCTCCCAGATAAATTCTTTCAACTCTTTATCAATTCTTGTCTACAATTTCTCCTTTGGTTGATAAACATATGCCTGATCTGTGTATAAAACTAAAGGGACTAAAATATTTTCACTGTTTTTATCTTGATATCCATATCTATTAAAAAGAACTTCCCAGTTTCTCGGTTTCTTTATTATCTTTTGTTTAGTCTCTTCTCACATATTCTTAGCTGCCATCACATAATTTGTAATCCATACTCCTAAATACTTAGTTGTGTAGTACCACCAATATGGAAGAGAGACTGGATAAGCAATTCACAAGGAAACAAAGGGATGACAACTTTATGGCTCCCAAGTATGCAACAAAGTCTAGAAGATTTAGGATTTTGTGTGGAAGTGTTTGAATACGTATTTTTATACCCCAGGCAGACTCCAGAGAATTTTTCCTTAGGTAGATGGCAAATGTTGGAGGTGTGATGAGTAAGAAAGATGTAACTGGGAGCATATGCTTTAGGAGTGTAATGAAGTGGCAAACTTTAAAAATTCAGTAGAGAACCAATTCATGTTTGGGTGCATAGTTTACAGCTGTAGCCTTTGTTTTATCTTCATTAATCTTATATCACAAAAAGACTTGAAACTGTGTCAAAATACTCCAGACTCATCTGATTCAGCTCTATATAGGCCCATCTCAATTCTAAACCATGATTATGAAGTGTTTATGTCTATAATGACAAAAAGAATGGCAAAAGTGATGCCAAAATTGATAGATAATGACCATTTTTTTGGAAGGAAGACAAATATCTGACAGCATTAACAGAGCAATAATGATCCAGAGGGAAGCAAAACGTAAGAAAATACCACTGTTATTGACAAGTCTTGCTGCAGAGAAACCATTTGACAGAGTAAGCTGGGATTTTAGTAGGGCAATGGAAACATTTGCATTTCCTGATACAATAATAAGGTTAAGTGGAAGGATATATGATAAAAGTGGGAGGGTTCCTTTCTGCTAAGTTGGGTCTGAACAGAGGAACCAGGTAGGGGTGTCCTCTTTCCCCTTTGTTATTGCTTTATATTTAGAACCAGTGGGAAATAAAATAAAGGACTCAGAAATACAAGGATATAATTTGTATGGTGTTCAGGAAAAGTTGGTATTATTTGCAGATGATATTATTTTGTACCTGATAGAACTAGAAAACGACATCTCAGTGTTGTGGAGCATTCTGAGATACTTCCATTTTTTCGAGATATAAAATTAATGGAGATAAAACTTAGGCTATAGTTATAAACCTATAGCCTAAGCTGTAATTGGTCCAACAATACTCATATTTATGAGAATGTGATAAAATGAAGTATTTAGGAATATGGATTAAAATTTATTTGGTTATGGCAGCTAAGGATGTGTGGGAAGAGACTAAACAAAAACTAATACAAAAACTGAAAAACTGGAAATGGATAGCAAGATAGAAACAAAAATGTTTTATTTTTATCAGCCAGAGTAGAAGTTGTGGACAGTAATTAACAAAGATTTGAAGGATTTTATTTGTGAGGGGAAGAGGACAAAAGAGTCAAGTGGGATAAGCTGATCCACCCAACAGAACAAGATAGTTTAGGATTACCAGATTTGAAGTGATATTTCAGAGCTACACAGTTAAGGTTGTTATAAGAAAGAATGAGATTTTAGACACAGATCCTCAAGGTGAATAATAACAGTCGTACAGAATATTATATTCATAAAGTAGTAAAACGTATACTAAGAACAAAGCCAATGCAGTAATGGAGAGATATTCTACTGATAGGGATGAGTGCAATTAGGGTACTATGAATGGACAAAAGGCGGTGAAATTTAATGGAGGTTACTGACAAAGGAACCAAGGTATTGGGAACAAACAATTAGGGAAGGAAAGGTAATAGAATGGGAAGAGGCCAAGAAGACATTTTGATTGTAGGTTAGTGATTGCCTTCACTATCAAAAAGTGATATCAGAATATAGACAAAGAGAAAGGAATGGGGAATCCTGAATGAAAGACCTGCACTGGTTGCATTTTAATGGAATGTAGAACAGATGCTGATGTTAAAAAGGGGATAATTAGTAGGGCATATAAAATATTACACAATAACTATAGGACTCAATTAGAAGAGGTCAGAAAAAAATTGGGAAGAGAGATTAGATATGTAATTCACAAAGAAAGAATGGTAGCACATATGTATGACTTCCAAGTATACAACAAAGTCTAGAAGATTTAGGGTTTTTGCCTGAAAGCGTTTGTATAGATACTTTTATACTCCAAGCACACTCCAAAGAAATTTTCCTTGGGTAGATTTCAAATTTTGGAAGTGTGGTGGGTAAGAAAGAGGTAACTGGGAACATATGTTTTGGGAGTGTAATGGGATGGCAGACTTAAAAAATTCCCTATAGAGTACTCTGTCAGGAATATTACATGAACAAATTATTGTAACTAAGGGATTGTTTTTTTTTTTTTTTTTTTTTTTTTTTTTTGCTGTGATGCAGGATCTGAATTGCCTAGATACAATAAGGCCTCGTTAAGTTCATAGCTTCATAAATTAGTACTAGGCTAACTGTTCTTGTAAACCATTTTAAGCCTAGCCAATTACCCCATGTGAGAATCAAACACTGCACCTTGTGTTTATAAGGTGAACACTTTAACCATTATGCCAACATCCCACCCTGGATGGCTGCCAAAATTCTAGTGGCTGCCACAAAAGCAATTACTAGAAAACAGAAATCAAAATATAAACCAACTTTACTTGAAGTAGTGAATATTGTAATAGAGATAAAAGAAAAGGAAGTGGGATGTTTTGAAAAGAGTAGGAGTAAATTACATAGAAAAATGAAAATTGTGGGAACAGTACATGCAGAAAAATGTTTTGGAGGAGGAATGAGGTTTAAGACAAGACAAGAATTGAAAACATTATGTAATGTTGCTTAGATAATGCAGAGCATATGTTGTTATATAGCCTATAAAGTTTATAAATGTGAATTCATTACTATGGTTTGATTATTTTTATATAAATGTGAGTTTGCCTATGTCACAAGTCATAATTTAATAAAGGAGTTTTAAAAAAGGAGACAAAGATTTTGGACAGGTTTTGTAAGATAGTTTTTTCTTCCACTTTCACTTACAAAATTCTTAACTATCAGACCAATATGTGGAAGTTTGTGCTTTTATACATAGACAGTTAAAGAGAACTAGCTACCATTCTTCCCCTGAAGGCAGTGTTTATCTCAGTTCAATTGTTTGCAATATTTCCGAAGTATATAAATGTGTCTTCAGGAGTGTGCATAATTTTACAGACACTGTGCCTAGGACCTTTGCTCCTGCTACTGTTGTGAGGAGGTTTGGGGTATGTAACCAAAGGTTTTCTGATGAGCAGAAGTCTGACATTTTGAATTCAGCTTTAGATAAACAGGTTTTATTTGGCCCATCTACTAGTCAGGCCTTCAACCAGTTTGATGAGAGAGGGAAATTTATTCAGGGAGTTTCTAATATTTTTCAGCCCCCCCCCCCCCCGACATTGCAAATTTCCCAAATCCTATTTTACATCTAAGAAACATAACAAGCAATTCTTGCCTTTTCAAGCCTTACATGGAAACAAAAAAGTGATGACAAAAGGGAAACAATAGTAAACAAGGCTCCTTTCCAAAAAGGAGCAGTCTAGAACTTCAGAATGACTGTGCCAGCATTCTTCCCCTCAATCCTCCTCTCCTGCACCATTCTCTCCAAATCTGCCCCAGTAACTGGTTATGCACATTCCACTTTTGCAACAGATTGTGAGAGTCTCATTGGTGTTAAGGGTAGTTCAGGAGTTTGCACTGGATACAAACCTCCTTTCAAGGGAGTTCCTCTTCACCCCCAAACCAAATGGAATTTTCTCCTTAGGTTCTTCAGGGCTTATTCAACTAGGAGTGATAGAACTGGTAACATTAAATAAATGGAACAAAGGCTTTTATTCCTGAATATTCTTGTACCAGAGAAACAGTATTTCTTAAAATCAGTTTTTGTTCTCTCCTGAAATTGTGTGTGGAAGTGCCACAATTCTAGAAGTTGACCTTTCCGAGTCTGTTACCTCATATTCCAAAGGGAATATTAATGGTAAATGGAGAAACTGTTAAAAATACAAATCTCAAGCTCACCTACAGACTTACAAACAAGTTCAAAACATGGGAAAAAAAAACAAGTTACTGCTAAGTAATATTACTTCAACCCGCAGGATAATCAAAAATACAATCCCCCCAAATTTTTGTCCACTATGAATAAAATATTATACCCTGGAACTCCTAATACCCATAACCCTTGTGCAAACATCTTGTCCTTAGAAACTGCTTCAAAATTTAAGTCCCACTTTATACAGTTTAATAGCCACCTTCACCCAAAACTCCCTACAGAATCCTGCCACCTTTGACAAACTTCAAAGTTCTAACAATGCTATTTTCAACTTAAAATCTGTCTCTACTTCCTCTATAAAAAATGTATTACACAAACTTAAGCCCAGCTCACTCTCTGTAGACAATGTCCCATATGAATATCTAAAGATTGCTGCCCCCTCTACTGCCAACCATTGTCTATCTTAATCAGTTGATAGATTCATGAAACATATGTCCTATCTCTTTGGAAAAAAAATTACATCATTCCTCTTCATAAAGGGGGATACTTTACTGAAATAACAAACTTCAGACCAGTTGCAGTCTTGTCCCTTTCTTCCAATCCTTCTAAGATCTTAGAAAAATATATTCATAAACAACTTTCGCAATACTTACTCCAAGAAAATCTATTAACTTGTACCCAACACAGCTTTCGCGTAGATCATAGCACAACAACTGCCCTTGTTGCCTTTTTGGAACACATCATTAAAGCCAGTGATAACAGTTTAGTTTTTTCCTCTTTATGGATCTCTCTAAAGCTTTTTGATACAGTCTCGAATACCAAACTAGTCTCAAAAATGTCTGCTTTAGGCTTTTCTAGTTCAACAGTCACTTGGTTCTCTGGCTACCTATCTAACCAGCTACAATTAGTTTAATATTTACTTACTCATCTTTTCTCCCAGTAAATACAGGTATCCCAAAAGGCTCTGTACTTGGCCCTCTCCTTTTTAACATATTTGTAAATGATCTACATACGTCCTCCCAACAAGCTGTACTTATGCAATATGCAGATGATTCCCCTGTCATTTGCTTATCTGATAGTTTTTCCCAGTTACAATCTATCACTCAGCAGGCATTCAACTCTATTGAAAACTGGCTTAGTGACAATCCGCTTTTCGTAAATCCAAATAAAACAAAACTGCTTTTATTTCTAACCTAATCCCAAACACACACAAAGGACACCTCCAAAATATCCTCTCTCAACAATACTGAAATTGAAGTTGTACCTCATACAAAGTTACTTGGTGTCATAATAGATGATCAACTGAAATTTGATCTTCTTGTTCAGAAGTGCATAAAAGCAACTCATCAAAAACTGGGCATGCTTTATAGATCAAAAAGATTCCTTGCCAGCTCCTCAAGATTTACTCTAACCAATACATACCTCCTTCCTTCACTACTGTATGCCTTACCCATGTTCACCAACATTCAAACCTCAAACACCTCCTTGAAATTCACAAACCCAAAAAAATCTATCGATCACCACCTATTTTTCTAATCAGTAGCCAAGGTCTGGAACAGTATTCGTACAGATATTAGAGCAATTCCATGTATTCACATATTCATACAATCTCTAAAGAGATTTCTCCTTGACTCCTGGCCTCTGTACATATCTCACATCAGGATGACACTACCCGTTACTCCTTCCTCTCCCCTCTCTTCCTTCTTCCTTCTCTTTCCCTTGCTGTTCTTTTCCCCCTTTCCTTTTCTACCATCTCTTATTAGCCAAAGCACCAGTTACTTCTCCACTAGCTCCCTACTTTAACTCCATTTCCTAATCTCCTCCCAACTGCAAAATCTTTCCTTTCACTTAATCTTTTGCCCATATTTAAAATGCTTAACATCTTTACCATTGGTTATCTCTATTAATTGGACTTTGCTAGGTGTTCAGTATCCTGAAATTGTTGTTCAGAATTCACTGTATGATGTTCTGATCCGACTTTATTTATCCTGCATGTCGATTCTGCTTTTTGTTACTGCAATTCATGTGATAATATTATGTAGTTTATTAATTGAATTATGTATGTTATAGCTTTTCTCCCTGGACCTCTGTTAAAAATGGGATTCATGCCCAGTCGGACTTTCCCGTAAACAAATACCAAATAAATAAAAATAAATAAAAAACATTGGACCTAAAAGATGTATAACATCACATTTCCATAGTCAAAGGTTATCAGGGAATTTCTCAGATTTACTGTCTCTAGGTCACATTATCAGTTTTCTGTATTCCCCTTTGGTATTCCACGGTGGTACAGCGGTAGCGTTGTTACCTCACAGCAAGAGGTTCTCCCATTCGATTCTCAGCTTGGCTTGGGAGTGCCTTCTGTGTGGAGTCTGCATGTCCTCCCCACAGTTGGGTAGCGTTCGAAAGACATGCGTGCGTAAATGGGCGTGCCTTCGTTGAAGGTTGGGTGTCGAGCTGGCACCTTGGCGTTTCATAAAAATCTACTGCCAATCATTAGCGGACCGGAGTTCCGCTGTGGCGACCCCTTACCGGGAAAAAGCCGAAAGACAAACAACAACATTATCTATTGCTCCAATGATGTTTACAAACTATCTAGCTCCATCCCTAAGTCATTACAGGCTGAATGACCCTCATGTTTTCCTAATTGAAAAGACTTACTTATTCTTGCAAAGTCTTCTCTCATATGTGAAGAATCCTTAACATGGGTTTCATCTCTTCTGAAAAATCTGGGATTCAAAATAAACATCCAAAAATCATTTTTAACCCCATCACACAGGATTGTCTTTCTAGGATATTTACAGACATCCTACAGCAAAAGGCTTTTTAATGCATGAAAAGGTAGATTTTCATATGGAAAATTTCCTGAACTTCTCAACTCTGTCTCAGACTTCAGCCAGAGAGTATCTTAGGATCCTGGGTTCATGGCATCTGTTATTCTCATGAATGCTTTCACCAGGTTACACACAAGAAAGATTCAATGGTTTCTAAAAAAAAAAAAAAACAGATTGACTCAGGATTTGCATCCTTCAGAATTTCAGATTCCAGTCTTGAGCTTTGTTAAAAGAGTACAACAGGTTTCTCTAATGCATTCCTCAACTTCTGGGTCCTTTTTCTCCCTATTTACAGTTTCCTCTATAAAGGAAGAACAATGCAGCGTTTACAATATTTCTAATTCACCTTACTTCTCTAATAGAAGCCTACCTTAGTGTACTGTTATGGTTTCACTTTCAAAAACATTGTCTCGCGCTTTTGTAAAGCTTGCTAGAGTCACCCAATAGCTGACGTCATCACGGCCAGGCAGTGCAGGCACTTTTTTTCACCAGTTCCCTCCCCCAAAGTGACATCACCATGGCCAGCCTCTGATTCTCAGTAAAACAATGAAACCCACCCATTCTGTGATGCCACAGCTGCCTTGTCCTTCCCCCACCCTTTGTGTGCTCACATACAGCTGCAGGAGGTAGGGAAGTTCTTTTTTTGGTTGTGTTTCGAGTACGCTGTATTTTTCTGTTGGAACCTCTTGTGCGAGTCTCTCTCTGCATCAGCTTCTCTCGTGGCTTATTAATTGGTGTGTGAAATATATATATTTTTTTTAAATCCATTGCTCTAGTGCATTGTCTGAGTTTGCTTATTAATGCGGCATCTGCAATTCTTCTGGCTTTTCTCCATTTGCTATCCGAAATAAGTTCACACATGCATCCAAAAACTGTTCAAGACTGCCTGGTTGGGTCATGTTGGCCAACAGAATTGCTGTGGATGCACGTGTGAACTTTGCTATGCAACTCCGGCCCTTTACTACTTTATTTTATGAATGTAATTTGTTTACAGAGTGGAGCCGCAGTAATTCATCCTTTCCTTTGACATGCTTGAGAAGTAGGTTAGTGATTTGGAAAAAAAAAAAAGACTCGCTGAAGGTTATACGAGACAGTAGCACAGCAACCTCCCTTGATGAAAGTGGCTAATCTGCTTTTATATTAACAAAGTGGTATCTGCAGTCCATTAGAGGAGCTTAGTCTTTTCTGACTTTTAGACGTTTACCCACAACTTGTTGGAAACTTGAACTTGTTTCATTTATGGGAGTATTATTCATAATACTTGGATGGTGGTAATATTTGTTACTTAAGAAGTAGTAGGAAGTGGAATACTTTTGAGGAAGGATTTTTTTTTTTGAAGGGAGAATTTGCTTCCGTGCCGGTTCCTTCCATGCTTCTGTACTTCAGTGTGTGGGGAGTGTATGAGCTGCTATTTGTCTAACACTCAGTAAAGGGCTGTTATTATTTTACTCTACCTGGAAGTACCCACCGAAAGGCTTATTCTAAGGTTTGGTGCTTGTATCGACATTTTTTGTATTAGTGTGTGGAATTTCCGTTACCTGTAAAGCACAGGTTTAATTTTTATGACCTTATGCTCCCTCATTAGTGCTGTTGCCTAAACTTGTTGTTTTAACGGTAGGTTACATGATTTGTAATGTATGAGCAAGGGTTGCTTTGCTGTTTACAAGACTATGCTGCTTTCAAAAATCTTCTAAATATTGTTCAGATTGATTCACGAATGATTATTTACATGTTTACTTAATGTTTGTGCAACTTTTTATTAATATGGATTTGTGTACATAAGTGGATGAGGTTCAGCATGGCCATACATCGTCTAGGAGAGGTTGTGTCTTCTTCCATAAAGAAACAATCCCAAGACATAGTTGGTTTCCATCTTGGGAGCCACCCCCCCACCACCAATGTTTTAGATGCAGTGGAGTAGTCATTACAGCAACTGGAAGTGATCCGGACGTGGTCAGATGTTAACTTTTGTGTTTTTTCAGGCTTTCTGCAGTTTTTCTTTTTCGCTGACCAAGAATAGTGAATGTTCCCTCTGATGGATTCAGAAAATCTTTTATGCCTTGATTAAAGACTATATCACTTGAAACTCATTAATTATGTACTTTTAAGTCATAGAATTTAAATTTTGTTATATTAAACGTGGAACTTAACTCTGTTAATTACATTGTAATTAAATATGTCAGCACAGTTAGTGAAGAAGGAAAGGTATATAACTTGTTTTTGTTATTAAGCAGACACATTTTAGCTTATTGCTAACTTATTGTTAATTATTATTTCATTCAGTAACAGCAGTCCATGTCACAGGCACTGTGCATTGTCCTTAATACACCTGCTATGAATAGCAACTGTGTATTTGCAGGGATACTTAAAATGAACCAGCAGTAAAGCTTTAATGAGTTTCAGTGCTAAAGTCTGCAGTACAGACTATAACTGTCATCTGTCCCTGATTTTAACTCAGAATACTGATCTGGTCCTCCTGAGGCCACCTAAAGCAGTCAGTTTGGGGAGAAAAAGGTGGTAAAGTACACTTAATAACAATAATTTAGAATTGTAGACTACTTTTACTTAAGAGTGTGCCTGATAACTTACATTTTCTTATTAGCAGTATTTGGTAAGTTGGCAGAATATTTTGTAGTGTTGCTGATTATTTCTGGATTTGTCCCTGATTTGGGTGTAAGGATTGAAAGCTATGCTGGGGACATTGTGCTGCTTGTGCTGTTCTCTACCTTAGCCAGGATGGTACTTTAATTACTGAAGCAAGTATGGCACTGCTTTGAGGTGATCATGATATAGGTAGTGTAGGTTTGAGGAAGATTGGCAGTAGAGATGAACAGCTTCTTGGTTTATTTTAATTATTTTGGGAGTGGTAGAGTGATGAGATCCTTTTTGTTGTATTGTTCATACATCACAAAGTTATTATCTGCCATGATTAATTTTTCCTACAGCCTTGTTATTTGCTGTGACCTGAATATTCCTGACTTTTGTTTACTAACAGATAGTGACATAGAAGAATTTTTGGCCTTTCACAATGTCTTTTCTACCACACTTTGTGTCATGTTAATCTATACAGTGGTTCATTGAAAACTTCATAATTTGCCACCTTTTATAGTAACATTTATTTATTTTATTTATTTATTTTATTTTACATTTGTTAACCAGGCTAGTCCAGCTGGATATATGTCCATTTTCAGTTGAAGCCCGGGGAGAAAAGCTCCAGTAGTTACACAGAGATATAGTAAAGAAAAACAATTTATCATACAATAAAATATTACATGTGATTGTGTCACACATATATATATCATGGAACAATTCTACAAAGAAGTAGAGATACTAAATCAGCTAATTCAGTGGAATGATTATATTACTTTCCAAAAATTGTACAAGAAAGATAGGTCAATTTACAGTATGTTATCAATGGTGAGATGTACAAAACAGCTGATAATAACATTCATGACATGACTTATGTAAATTACTAAAGATCGTAACTACTTCCATGGGGCTGTAGTATAGTAGATTAGTGAGAGGATACAGGCTGGTGATAGAAGTAGAGAAATCAGAGGATTAGTCAGGGTTACTACAGGGGCATAACCAGTGTGTCTTCAGCTATTTCTTGAGCCTTTGTTTAAAAAGCGTCAGCGAGGGAATTAGAGTTATATCCTATGGCAGCGTATTCCATTTTTTTTCAGCAGTATTGGTGAACAAGGAGTCACCTGCCAGGTTATTAGACTTGCTTATGCTAGCAAGAAGTTTACCGGAAGATCGTAAGGAGTTGAGATTCCTGTATGGGGTAGTAAGGTTTGAAAGTATAGGGGTGTTGTTTGGTTGGTAAAATATCTTATGAGCAATGGTTAGTTGGGAATATCTCAAAATATTTTTAGTTCTAGCCATTCTAGTTGTTGTAGGTTCTGACAATGGTGAGTTCTAAAAGGGTTCCCAGTGGCAAATCTAGCTATATTATTAATGGAGTTGGCTAGTTTGACAAGATTAGTTTGTTTTAGGTTAGTATATATGGGTGAAGCATACAGAAGAGATGAGATTAAATGGGAATGAGCAATTCTAATTCTGGATGATAGAGTTAAGAAGGGTTTTATTCTATATAAGCAGCCTATTTGTCTATTTACTGTTTTAATGGTCTTATTGATATGGTTATCAAAGGTGAGATTGTTATAATTTGTGATTCCTAGCAGTTTGGTGGTGGAGTTTGGGGATGTAAGGGTGCCATTATTGGATTTAACTGAGAAATCTATGGGAGAGGACTTAGTGTTAGGTGTGAAGAGCAAGAGCTTGTTTTTTTTAGCGTTCAACAGGAGGCAGCGTTTTAAGAACCAAGCCTCTACTGTGCTAAATACTTTCTGGGTTAGAGCATGAAGTTCAGATGAAGTTTTGGCAGTACATATGAGTGTAGAATCGTCAGCATATTGTATACAGGTTGCTTGAGGGATTGCAACATGAAGGTCATTGATGAACAAAGAGAAAAGGAGAGGTCCTAGAATGGAGCCCTGTGGGACTCCAAGGGAGATGGGCAGGTGGGAAGATAGTTTATTGTCCCAGAGAACTGCCTGTTGCCTATTGTTAAGATAGGACTAGAGAGAGGGATTCGAGGGTCTTTATGAGTAGGGAATGGTTTACCATATCGAACACTTTAGATAAACCAATAAAGAGTGCTGAAGAGAGGCTATTGTTATTACGGTTACAATTGATAGAGTCGGTGAAAAAGAGGAGAACTGTAGTGGTACTATGGTAAGGCCTGAAACCATGTTGGAAGTTAGCTAAGATATTGTGTTGGGTTAAGTGGGACATTAGCTGATGGTGAATACATTTTTCTGTGACCTTAGCTAGGGGTGATAAGAGAGCTATAGGTCTGTAATTGGAGTAATCATTAGAGTTGCCACCTTTATGTAAAGGAATTATGTGTGAGATTTTCCAGATTTCTGGGATGATTCCACACCAGACTAACTCCAGTCCCACTCCTATACTAATGCAAGTCTTGCTTTAATAAATAATCTTTTGACTCAACTGCATAAACTTGTACACCACAACAAAAGAATTAGAGTATATTTGTGTTATTTTGCTTGCTTTATCGTTGTTTATAAATCTACTGATAAATGTACCTATCTATAGCATGACACTGAATATGTGTTCTCAACTAGATATTCTTAGTGCACCTAGTTGAAATAGGTTTTTAAGCATTTCTGTATGTTTCGTAAATTGTATCTTTGGAGCTTTTCTGCCCGTACCTCCACTGAAAATGGACATGTATCCAGATGGACTATCCCGGTTAACAAATGTAAAATAAAATAAAATAAATAAATAAATAAATTCCTTCATTAATGGTTCTATTTATAAGGATGGATATAGGGTAGACAACTGATTTAGCTGCTCTTTGCAGATATTCTGATGGTAACTGGTCTGCGGAGGGGGTACATGGCTTAAGATTTTGGGTGATTTTTTGGATGTAGGTAGTAGAGATAGGTTGAAGTTGGAAGGTAGGTAGAGTGTCAGGTAAAGAGATAGGGGGGCTAGCGTTGTCTGCAGATAGATGAGGGGCTAAGGATTGTATAGTGTCTGTAAAAAAGGTGTTAAAGGCATTGGCCGTTTGCTGGGGGTTATTATTATCAGCTCCTAGTGAGGATGGTGTGGTAGAGTGACCAGGATATAGAAGTCTATTTATGCTAGACCAGAACTTCTGTGGATTATTATGGTGAGTTTGCTGTAGTTTACAATAGTAGTTCTTTTTATCAGTAAGAATGGCTCTTTTTGTAATATTTCTCAACTGTCTAAAGGTTTGATTCTCAGAGATAGTTCTGGTAGTTCTCCATTTAGCCCAAGATTTGTTCCTTAGCAGTATCTTTTGCTAGAATATTTTGACAGCCAGGGGGCTATCTTGGACTTCATTCTAATAGTTAGTTTGGGTGCGTGTTCATCTAGAATTGTTAGGAATTTTGAGTTGAAATATTTAACAGCCTCTTCAAGTGGGAGAGTTTTTAGAGGGTTCCAATCACAGGCGTTAAGTTCATTTTGGAAAGACATCTGGTTAAAATGCTTATTTGACCTTGAGATCCTGAACGTGAGGGAGTTAGGAATGTCATTCTTTTGTCTAACAATGTAAGTCAAAGTATAATCACTTACAGTATCAGGCAAGGTTCCAACTTTCTAAGTTTGTTGTTGTCTGTTAATGAGAATCCAATCTAAGATACTCTCTGTTTTATATTATAAAAACGTATAATAACATTAATAACATATTGAAACTGTTATTGTTACTGTTTTGTACGCTGCCTCCAAGATACTGTTTTTTTACCCCTGGTGACATGTCTTCAGGATGTGTCAGAGTATTCTTGTCAGATTTACCCCAATCTATTTTTGTAAGCTTCCTATGAGTTGTTGACATGCTGTCCTCCTGTACATAAAAGCTGCCAGAGCTGGAGACCATACATTCCAGTTAGCCTACATTCCTACAGTGCACTTCTCCCTTGTGTTGGTTTGTTAACCTGTACAGTCTCTCATTTTCTAAATTTTCTTCTGTAGACTTAGGACATTTCAGAGTTTGCAAGCCTAACTTTGGTATGTGACTAAAAAAATAACGAGAGGTTGAAGTACGTTGTAGTCATACCTTAAGGATTGTTTACCAGGGTACAGCACTGATCTCATTGGACCAATTTCTGGTCCAGCCTGGTGGCACATAAATACAACACGAAATAACTAAACCAAAGCAGTCACTCAAAGCAGATAAAAGTTCAATTAAACAAGCAATAAACATTATTAAATACAATGAAAATACAATGACATGTTGGTGATTTGTTACAGTTATTTGTAAGAAATTACTGTCCAGAAAAACTGTTCTTTTTATGTGCTGTACATATTTTTACTTATCCTAACTTAAGTCATTTGCAGTTTAAAATGTCTGTGGCTGGACAGATTGCATTATTTAGTTAATTTGCAGTAGTGCCTGCACTGCCCATTGCATGCTCTTGCCATGCATTTTATTTAGAGTAGTGAAAAGGCATTATGTGAGTGGTGTGGATTCATGAGAAGACTTATGCCACCATCTGCCTGAGTTGGTGGTACATCAGTTGCATTTTAAAGATCCAGTTGCACTTAATTGTAAAGACTGGGTGCAGGAATAAAGTGAATTCTGTCTGCAAAAAAGGTAGTCATTATTAAAATACAGTTGTTTCAGAACAGTATCTTTTAAGTGTATTCATACTGCTGAAGGATTTGTTTGGATAACCACCATGAAACACATGAGCAGGTTCATCCATAAACACCTTTTTTCCATTTTTGCATCATGATCAGGTGACAATCAGAAATATGAAGACTTAAGAGCTTTTTTACCACAGCATTTGGGAAATGGATATTCTTTTGTATTTTTGTGCTTCACAGTATTCTTAACAGGTAAGAGAGTTGCCATTTAAAAAATCTGTTTTTATACAGAAGGTATTTCTCAACAGAGTAAGCTAAGTTTGTGGTGGACGTTTTATTAGGCAGACACGTAACAGAATAAATTCTTTCTGTGGGAATACCATTATTTACTTTCCTGGTACATGTTAATAAACCGCCGTGGTGCAGCGGTAGCATTGTCACCTCACAGCAAGAGGATCCCCCGTTCGATTCTCATCTGGAGCGCCCTCTGTGTGGAGTCTGCATGTCCTCCCTCGCGGTCGACTGGCATTTGAAAGACATGTGTGAAATGGGCATGCCTTTGTTGAAGGTTGGGCGTCAAGCTGGCACCTCGGCACTGTAAAAATCTACTGCCAATCATTAGCGGATCGGAGTTTCGCTGTGGCGACCCCTAACCGGGAAAAGCCGAAAGATGAACAACTTTCCCGGTACATGTTAATGGACTGAAGTTTTCATAATTTAGATTTTGTTCAGTATTCTGTAACACAAGAACTTTACAATATTGCATTTATTTATTTTGGGGTATAGTTTCTCACCAAAAGGGAATATTTTTCTAGTTGGAAAAAGTCTGCAAAGATGAAGGGTTCGAGTTGTATACTAATTGTATTATAGTATTAATTTGTAGGGATGGAAGGAAGAGAATTGCATTTCAAAAGCCTATACCAACTTTAATGTGGTCATTATAAAAATTCAGCTTTTAATATGATTGACAGGAGAGTTTTACCCCCCAAAAGTGTAAGGATTAGAGAGCGTAGATTTTCGTATAAACAAGTGGAAATTTGTGAATCTATCCAGTATAATTAAGATGACCCAAACATGTATTGAATACATAAAGGGCAACATAATGTCCATGTGTTTGTGTGCAGTGAATGTAATTTATTTTTGTCAGGTCCGTAAAGTGGCATTTGGAGATCAAAGGTTATGCTCAACGTACTAAAGGAATGAGGAAAAAACGTCGTTAAATGTTGTACAATAACTGAAACCTGCCTTAGCATTTGTCTTTATACCTGAAAGACCAAGAAGACTTAAATAATGCAGTAAAGAAATATTTGTCATCTAAAAATGATGTCAATAAAATAATTGTATCAACTTAGGTCAAGGGGGGTAATATCAGAAGCTCAAGTTTTCATATGGTAAATGGTGCCTTTAACGATTAAATCAAATAATGCACTACTGATGAGACAAGTATGCTTGTAACCCAGTTCATAGGAAGTGGATCCACAAACCAGCCTGTTTAATAAATGACTAAAGCAGTTGTGGAATAATACTGCTAAAGAGCAAGGACTGAGCAAGACAGTGTAGTTAATAATTTGAGATATCTGCCAAGCTTTTGATATGTTAATGGCAGAGAGAGAGAGAGCTGAAGAGTATGTCGTGAGTACATAGTATCCAGAATTTCTTGTATCAAAGTAAGGGGAGACCAAAAAACTTTGAGAACAGCATGCTTGGGATAGATAAGCAGATAATCAGTGTTATAAAAGTTTCTTGAATATTTATAAGCTGTATTGCAGAGTGATAGTTCATCTTATCTTTGTGAATAGTTATGTGAGGGCATTGAAAGCCAAGGATTAGTCATTCATTTAGTACCTGTAGGAAAAGTGCTGTTATGGGTAATGGAAAGATCAACAAAAATGCATAAGGCATGTCATTCGGTCCAGGCAGTGCATCTTTAAGTTCAATGTGCAGTATTTAGTTTAGATGGAAAAAATGATGAGCAGCAGCAGAGAAGAGAAGACATGATAATGCCCAGGGTAACCTAGGTAGAATGGAGTGGGAGGAGGTAATGTAAACGTCTTGTAAATAATCTGTACAATATTCATTAGTTCACTATGTGAGGTCCATAATTGTCCTGCAGTATTAAGAAGACCAGACATTCTCCTTTGTCATATTCCCAGGAAGGGATTAATAGTTTCGTTGCTTCCCTGAACTAGATCATTGTTTGTATAACCTGCTTTGTATTTCATGCAAATTACAATCATAACGGTTTCTTTTCTGGGGATTTTCTCAGTTTGTCCTGAATCAACCTGGCCTGTATATACTGTCAGGCTATATCCCAATATTGAAAAGTATGAGAAAAGTGATATCATTTTTCAAAATGTATGACTTCAGATTTTTATTTAGACTTAAAACTGAGACACTGGGTGAGTAATGATTAGTGACTGATGCGATTAGTCCATGGAGTGAGAAATTAGTGAAGATAGAGAGAGAGAGAAGATGAATCCCCCAGGTTTTTACATGGTTTGTAATCTTGTAGGTATGAATAGTTTTGGTATGCAGTGCTGAAGACTATGGGTGTCAGGTTTCAGCCACATTTCTGTAATAGCTGTAATATAAAATTGTTGTTTGGTAAAGGCATTGATTTGGTCTATTTTGTGCTTGATACTGTGGGCGTTAAGAGGGAACGGGTAATATGATGCTGTTTATTGGTTTGAGTTGAAGCATTATTAAGTTATTCTGTTTTGGGCCCAGTGTCACCTCTTACCAGAAGTATAAAGACAATGGGACTGAACTGATGAGTGATTTTGCAATGTGTAGTTTTGGTTAAATTAGAGATGCTGAGATATTCGTACCCTGATATGTTTGGATGCAAGTTGGGTGTTGGCATGGGTATGATGTAAAAGCTTACTATGGTAAGGGTAACTAGTATGCGTAGGTATTATGGAGGTGGTAGTCTGGTAATTGCTGTGGATATTTGTGAGAGGGTTGAAGGAAAATATCAGCAGGAAAATGTAAATGTATGTCATAGTTATAGGAATTTCTAGTGTAAAGTAACTAGATCAGGTTTAAATATCTAGAGAATATGAAGTATGAAGGAGGAAAGCAGTATTCCTTTAAAGGTTTACTGGGTGGGTAAAATGGGTGGTGATTTTCCAGAACAAGTGTATGTGTTTGAGGAATTGGAGTGGGAGAGGAGTGCAGGTATGTGAGATGACTGGAATGGATGGAAATAACTTCTGATTAAGTGTGAGGAGAGGGGATAAGCAAAGTGTGGAGGGAATGCGGCAGAGAAGAGCAATGGGTGAGCAGCTAGGGAGGGGTTAAAGGGTGGGAAACTAGGGGGGGTTAAATGGTGGGAAGAACACAGCAGAGTACAAGTTTCTATGGTGGCTATAAAAAGGTGGGGTCAAAAGATTACACAGGTAATGAAGTTAATAGTTGTACAAAATTATGAATGCAGATAATGGTGTATATATATTGGAAAAGATAATGGATGATATGAAGTACATCAGCAGAGAGGAGTGATGTAGAAGGAGATAAAATAAATAGTTAATTCATTAGGTGTGGTTTGTGGAGGTGGTGGTGATGTGAGAGCAAGACTCTCTCTGAGATGAACTGAACAACCTCTGCATGTTATAACATAGGAACCACCCAAGTTGTGATGTAGGTATGGGAAACTGACTCAAAAACAGCAATCTGAGAAGAATGCTAACAGTCAAGGTAATTTTACAGATTGGCTGCGTATCTGAAAATCCAGAACCTGTGCCCACCTCTTTGAGGTTAGAGGCCTTGCCTGACTGCTGCTTCCCAGAAGCAGTTGGGGACTGTTCCCCTACCCCCACGTCTGTCTCTCTGTCTTGGTGCAGTCATCCCCTTATTGTTGGCTGTTTGTATGCTTTGGACCTCTGTAACGCCTACCATCACAATGAGATCATGAGAGTCCACGATGGTTCTGCATTTTAGAGTTGGAGTCATTTATTATCATTTCCAGACTCTTCCATGTAGTCTCAGGCTGATGCACAGACTGTTACCAAACGCATGTTTGCGGCACCAGTGGATTTGAGGATGCAAGTAGCAGAAATGTTCCCATCGCTGAACGACTGGTTCCTAGTTGTGTTTTCTGTACTGAATCAAGTCTCAGTGAAGAAGTCTTTGAGTGTGTTCTGTTCTTTGGTAATGTCAAATCTCGCCAAGTGCCATGTAAAACCTGCACATTTGTATACATTTAATAGGCTGCAGTTTAGATGAAAATTGCTCTAGAGCAGGGCTCCCTGTAGACAGAATTCAGTCTCTTCAGGTGAAGGTGTTTTATATCCTCCACAATTTCCTTGTCCAACATCGAAACATTGAAATCTTGTATGCATACTTTTACATTCTCCAAGTCAAATGCTGCTGAAGTTGTGTGGAGCTCGCATAGTCCTCTGTGTTTTGGTTGCACTAGATACTGCTAGTCTGCACTGCGGGAATAGAAAGATTAAAATTTTACCGTGTTATCAAAGCTGGCATTGTAACATATTTGTAGTGACAAAACAAGAGAGAGTAGCTCTAAGCAAGCTGCATGTGAAACCTAAAAAAACACAGAGAATCAGTGATTGCAGTTTCTACACCTTAAGTCTGATGAAAATGAATTGACATATTCACAGGGCTGTTGGATAAACAGGACTAGCTGCATATTGAGGGATAAAGGCGTATGGGCATGTAGGGTTGTTACTACACTGCAAAACTGCTTTGTAATAGTGGCATTTTTGAAGGCATCATCAAACACACCAGTGTATTACAAACATAGCAGCAATTGCACTGGAGGCTGACAAATAGATTAAGTAATGCTTTTTGTCCCTGCACGTCACTATTTTAGAAGTCATAGGTTCATAGGTAGGTACTAGGCTACCTGCCCGAGGGCATTTATAAGCCAAGCCAGAGTGTGTCACCTTTCGCCGCCCCATTGATTAATTAACTGAGCCTCTGTCAAGAAGAGCCAATGAATTGATCCCAAGGGTGTATTTGCTGTTACCCATCCACTCGTCAAGGCTTTTCTTGAAGAGTGTTAGTGAGGGGCTCTGCCTAATGTAGTTAAAAATTTTGTTCCAAAGCATGGGGGAGTCTCTGTGACAGGAATCTATCCCTCCAACATGTTCTATTTATTGTTGTAGCTCGCAGTGACTTGGATTTCTTTAGGTGGAGCATGTCCATCAGTTCTGAGTTGGACATGGCTTTGTAAGTCAGGCAGAGATCACCTCTGAGTAAGCGATATGCCACGAGTACAGCCGCAGTTTTTCCAGTCGGGCTGCATAGGACATATGTTTGAGGCCAGTAATCCTCTTGGTGAGGTACTTTTGTGGTCTTTCCAGCTGTTGGAAGTGTCTTGTGAGGTACATCCCAAATGGGGCATTGTACTCTATGATGGGTCTGATGAGTGACGAGTAGAGGGGCACTATAACCTCTTTATTTCTAGATGCGAACCCTTTAGTAATTAGATGGGCTACATAGAAGGATTTCCTAACTACTTTGCCAATATGATTGTCAAAGGAGAGATTACTATCTACCTGGGCCCCCAGATCTCTTATTATCTCTTCTGTATTAAGGGGGCTGCCACCTATGTGGTAATTCATGGGTGTTTTGTTTTTCCCAAACAGGATGACTATGCATTTTTTGGCATTTAGCTTGAGACCATGACTTTGACACCAGGTGTCTGTCTCAGTAAGGCCCTTTTGGAGAATGTCTGTGTCAGCCGGAGAGTCAATTATGGCTCCCAGTTTGCAGTCATCGGTGAACTTGGTTAGCCATAGTCCTCTTGTGTTTGCCTGTACTTCTGAGAAGTATATGCCGAACAGTAACGGTCCCAAGACCGAGCCCTGTGGGACACCACTTGTGTCTGGTTTAGAGTCGGACCTGGAGCCCGCTATTCTTACTGTGTGAGTTCTGTCTGTAAGTCAGTTGGCAACCCATCTCGTGACGTAGGGGTGTATGTTCAGGCTGGTGAGTTTTTCTATAATTCCCGAGTGGGGAATGGTGTCAAAAGCCTTGGCGAGGTCAAGGTAGGCTGTGTGAACCACCTTCCCCTCATCTATGACCTTGGTGACTGTCTCGAAGAAGTCAACCAGGTTTAGTAGGCATGATCTGCCCTTAACAAAGCCGAACTGGGTCGACTCAAGTGTTTGGAGGTTCCCAATGTCTTTGTTAATGAGTTCCATGATGATGCGCTCCATAGTCTTGCAGACCAGGCTAGTCAGGCTTATGGGGCGATAGTTACCAGGGTCAATCATGGCCCCACAGGCTCCTCCTTTGTGGAGCGGAATAACCATTGCTGTCCGCCATTCTATGGGCACGTAGCCTGTGGAAAGACTGAGGTTCAACAGTGTGTTTAGGTGGGGGGGGGGTTAGTTCGTTCTGTAGTTCATGCAAGACACAGCCTGGGACACCATCTGGCCCCATTGACACTGTGCTTTTGGCTTTTGAAAGGGCTGTTTTCACCTGTGCGTCTGTGATTTCCGGGATGCTACACTTTTCTGGTATTGTTGTGGGCCCTTTTGGGGGTGAGATGGGGGTGAAGTTTGCACTGAATCTATCTGTCAGGATGTTGGCAATATCAGTAGATTCAGTATATTTTGTGCTATTTTGCACTAGCTCAGAGCATATCTGCGAGTTGCCACTTAGATTCTTGACATAGCTAAAGAAGGCTTTGTGGTTATCTTTCGAATCCTTGGCTATTTTTCTTTCGAAGTTAGTCTTGGATAATTTTATGAGGGACCTTAGTTTCTTACTGTTACTGATCAGGGATGTCTTTCCTTCTTGGGATTTGCTTTTTTTCTGAACTAGTTTCCTCCTTCTGTTGTATAGCCTGTTTATGGCAGGGGTCCACCAGACTAGTTTCCTTCTCTAAGAGGAGTGAGTCTTGGTTTTGCTAGGGATGGCACGATCCATGCATCCTTGTAGGTGCTCATAGAGTGCATTTATAAAGGTTCCTGTATCTTGGACACTGTTATCCTTTAGCGTGGGGGCTGTGAAACTTACCACCTCTGTCTTAAGTAAGGTGAAGTTTGCTATAGAAAAGTATTTCGCTGTGGTTTCCTTGGTTGTGGGTGGTGGTGTGGTGTGGACATCCAGAGTGATTAGTTTATGGTCTGATCTAACCAGTGATGGGTTGACCTCCGGTGCGGAACACCTGTCGCCCATGTTGGTGATGACCAGGTCCAATATGTTTTCACCTCTGGTAGGGGAGTTTACCAGTTGATCCAGGGCATTTGAGTTGATAAATTCCAGGAAGCGCTGGGCGTGGGAGTTTGTACTTGAATAGTTTTCCCAGTTAACGGTAGGGTAATTGAAATCGCCCCAATATCAGGGTGTTCGGTAGGACCTTCATGTTTTCCAGTGTCTTTAGAAAGGTGGAGTGGTGGTCCTGGGTCATGGAGGGTGATCTGTAGCAGGCCACAATTTGCATTGCAGATTTGCCCGATGTTAGTTGCACATGGATGATCTCAGAGGTATCATGCTGCGCCACTAACCTGGAGGTGTAGTTATCCTTGATGAATTTGGATACACCCCCTCCCTTTGTGTTTTGGTCCATGTTCTGTGGCCGAAATGTATGGTATGAGTTGTAGCCCGGTAGTGCTGGAGTGCTCTGTGGAGACCTGAACCAGGTTTCAGTTACTGCACAGATGTCGACGTTCTCCATACTGAGGAGTGCTTTGAGCGCATGCATTTTGAGATTTAAACTCCTGGCATTGAGTAGCATAACCCTCATTTTTTTATTTGTGCTGTTTACAGAGGTGGGTTTGACTTTTGAGCCTTGCTCAGAACAGAAACAGGACAACTGTCACAGAACACACTTTCAAAGTGCTATTTACTGCTGCTTTTTCAATTATGCTTAAATGGCACTAATTTGTGAGAGACTGAATTCCAGTCCATCTACTTCTCCCCTCCCCTGTAACACTTAGCTTCCCTAGCTGTCAAAGTCCTGAGGGTAATTTGAGCTCTTAAATGCAAGTCAGTACTTGCAGTGACATATGTAATCTGATTCGGGTAAATTAACCATGATGACCTTGCTTTAAAATGCCCTTCTTTGTGAAAAGTGACATTGAAGCATTCACTAATGGCCACATTGGTTTCTGGGCACAACAAAATGGAAGGGAAAATATGGTGATGTGGTTGGTATGTACAAAGATAAATGCAGGGACAGTGCAAAAGTATTTTTGAAAAATAAGTGGAATAAAAAAGTTTGTAGGCAGACAATGCATACCAGCATAGTTTGGACATGTCAATCTCTGTTTTTAAGCAGGTGAACTAATAAAGTAAGTGATACCTTAAACCTTAAATTACTACCTGAGAAACTTCATGTGAATGCAGTCAGGTAAGGCCTTGGCTGTAGTGCATCAAAAAGAAATGTCCCCTCAGTCAAAGGAAATGCTACAACAAGGGGAAAATTAGATGAGTCAAGCCCCCTACTGAGAGCTGCCAATCACAGGAATTTAGAGCTCAAATTGCCCGCAAGACTTTGACAGCTAGAGAAGCTAAGTGCTACAGGGGAGGGGAGAAGTAGGTGGACTGGAATTCAGTCTCTCATAAATTAGTGCCGTTAAAGCATAATTGAAAAAGCAGCAGTAAATAGCACTTTGAAAGTGTGTTCTGTGACATTTGCACTGCTTCTGTTTTAAGTTGTCATCCAGTAGCAGAGAATGTTACTTATACATGTAACATGTATGGAAACGACAGGAGCTTTAGGCAAAAGGTGGCTTGCATGATGTAACATTTTAGAGCCAAACACTGCGTTCTGGGATACTGAATGGCAAACTGATTTAGCAAAACCATGTCAAGATGCTAGACCCCATGTGGTCAGACTCTGGAATCATGTACAAAAATATTTAAAATGCTGTAAATAGTCCCAGAGTCCTGTTAAAATGTAGGAAACATCAAGCAATGATGAATTAAACATGTTTTTTGAGTCTGTGGGTGCGGTACTCCTTTAAAAAGGAACTGCACTGTTGTTGACTACAAACAGTACATTGCTTATCCAGGTGATCAGAGCCACACTGCAGAGTGATTCTTTCATAATCAACTTCCTTTGTCTGATAACAGCTAGGGTAGGTTGTGTGCATATGTTTATGGTCGTATGTGTGTGTGTGTGTGTGTGTGTGTGTGTGTGTGTGTGTGTGTGTGTGTGTGTGTGTGCGTGCGTGCGCGCGCATGTGTGTGTGGTGGGTTGTCTGGCTGTGTGCAGACCACATGTGCTGCCTGCTAGCACAGCATAATAGGTCACTGAACCAAGTAGTTGCTCGGACTGCCAGACTGAGTGATTCACAGCCTTGCAAAATTCCTTTTAATTAAGTGTAGCACTACATGGAATCTGCATAGGTGCATAGGTTCATAGGTAGGTACTAGGCTATTGGCCCTAGGGCCTATATAAGCCTAGCCAAAAAATGTACCCTGGCTTTCGCCACCCAAGAAAATTATTTTCCTGTGCCACTGTCGAGCAGAGCCACAGAAGTGAATTTCCCATTTCCCATCCAATCATCAAGATTTTTCTTGAAGAGTGCTAATGAGGAGCTCTGTTTGACATAGATAGGTAGTCTGTTCCAGAGTATGGGAAGTCTCTGGGACAGGAATCTATCCCTCCAGCATGTTCTGTTTATTGTGGTGACAAGGTTTAGGTCCCTAAAGCATGTAGCTCGGATGGATTGGGATTTCTTTAAGTGGAGCATGTCCAACAGCTCTGGGTTTGACATAGCTTTGTATGTTAGGCAGAGATCGCCTCTGAGTAGGCGATATGCGATGGAGTAAAGCTGGAGTTTTTTTGAGACGGTCTACGTAGGGCATCTGTTTGAGGCCAGTAATCCTCTTTGTGAGGTATTTCTGTGGCCTTTCCAGTTGTTGTAGATGTCTTGTGAGGTACATACCAAAAGGGCCATTGTACTCTATAATGGGTCTAATGAGTGATGAGTAGAGAGGAACAATGACCTCTTTTTTCCTGGATGAGAAACCTTTTGTGATGAGGTTTGCCACGTAGAGGGATTTCCTGACTATTGTGGCGATGTGATTATCAAAGGAGAGACTACTGTCCACCTGTGTCCCAAGGTCTCTTATTACATTTTCGGCATTAAGTTGACTACCAGCTATGTGGTAGTTCATGGGTACAGAGTTTTTACCAAAGGGGATGACAATACACTTTTTGGCATTGAGCTTCAGGCCATGGCTTTGACACCAGGTATCTGTCTCAATGAGGCCCTTTTATAGTTTGTCCACATCGTTAGGAGTTTCAATTATGGCTCCTAGTTTGCAGTCATCTGCAAACTTTGTTAGCCAAAGACCTTCTGTGTTAGCCTGCACTTCAGAGAAGTAGATGCCAAACAGGAGAGGACCCAGGACTGAACCCTGTGGTACTCCACTTGTCACTGGTCTGAAGTCGGATTTGGAATCCGCTACTTTCACAGTGTGGGTTCTGTCCGTGAGCCAGTTGGCAACCCATCTTGTGACATAAGGATTTATATCTAGTTTAGTGAGCTTATCTATAATGAATGTGAATCACATTTTAAAGCAAGAGTACAACCTGGCTTATGTGAGCCGCACGAGTTGCACTGCTGTGTCTTTCTTTATGTACCCAAATCAAATTCTGTAACACAGTTATTTAGGAGTTCCTTTTGGTCTTGTCTGAACATGAGCCTGTCTCCAATAGGGCTAACAGAACATAGGTAGACAGATAGATAGATAGATAGATAGATAGCTAGATAGATAGATAGATAGATAGATAGACACATCCATTCATACATACATGTACAAAGTAAAATAAACTCACATTTATGAAAAATAAATCATGATGCACAGATCTGTACAGTCTACTTAAGACTTTAGCAAGGCATATGACTCAATGATCCATGGCAGAGCTGTGTGGTGATATACTAATAAATTAGCATCTCTTGGGTAATACAGGTGGAGGAAGAGCTTGTAGGTAAATGCTGATAAGTAAAGGCAGATGACAAACTGGGTGATCCTAGTCACCTGGGTAAAAAATGTTTCAAGAAATCTGTGTTAGATCCCCATTTGTTTGCTTATGGATGCAGGGGTAGCATCTAATGGCAATGTGATAAAATATGCAGATAATCTAAAGTTTCAGACTTTTGAATCAGATATCATCAGTTTTCTCAAGTGAAGCTATGAGAGTTTTACAGGTATGCTAAGTTAAAATATGTGAGTTGTCAGTTAAGCATAATGTGTCAAAACATGGGCAAAGCCAAACTTTGTATGTTTAGAAATTTGTCTGGATGCAAAATACGAGAGTTTTTTTTTTTCAAAGATCCAACACAACAATGATTTAGGCTCAATAACTGACATAAAACGTGAAGATGAAATTGCTAAAGTGTGCATGGATGCATTAAGGCTGTGCATGTACTTGTTAACTGTAATTTCATGTAAGACTTATGCTCTCCTAATGTCATCTACATCATATTCTCTCTTAATGTATTATTCACAGTCCTTATCAGAAGCTAGCTTGAATGTGGTTCTTTCATTTGGCCACCATTTAGGAAGAAATGTATCACATATCATGAGTAAATACAACATCATTTCAGCAAAACATCAGTAGCTTAAGGCACATTACCTAAATCCTATATAGGTAGATTTAGATCCTTCCATCCATTCTCTCTGAAGTAGAGGTAGCTAAAAGAGGACCATTTCAGAATGAATGTCTTTTCAGATATTTATATCTGGAAAAAAAGTTCTGTCAAGCAGAATTTAGGATGTTAGACTTTAAGACTCTCAGGTTGTTAGGCTTTGTAATCGCTTTCTAGCTGATCTGTAACAGATCACGTTACAGTTGTTTGTTTGTCTTTCATCGTTTCCCGGTTAGGGGTCGCCACAGCGGAACTCCGGTCCACTAATGATTGGCAGTAGATTTTCACGAACGCCAAGGTGCCAGCTCGATGTTCAACCTTCAGCGAAGGCACACCCATTTACGCATGTCTTTCGAACACCCACCCAACCACAGGGAGGACATGCAGACTCCACACAGAAGGCACTCCCCGCACTCCAGCTGAGAATCGAATGGGAGAACCTCTTGCTGTGAGGCAACAACGCTATCGCTGCACCACTGCGGACGTTACAATATACTTTTAAAATAAGACTTGATTGCTGCTGGTTGATGAAAAATTATGTAACTAAATGTGAAGACAGACATGTGACGATTCAGTCATTTGCTTAACAAGAATGAATGAGTGAATGAATTAATGTTTTCATGAATTCTGCACTTTTTATGATACAATAAGAAGTATGTATTGTCAATGGCTAACCCTCGTCTACCTTCTACATTGTTGCTGATACTTGTTGTCCAAGGTGTACTCTCGCCCATGTTTCACCATGGTGCTGATGGTACTTCCCCAGAGGGGGGACTCCCTTCCAACTCATAGTGTAGCAATGATAACATTACAGTTGTTATGTTATGCCAGAATGTGGAGTACCAAAAGAAGTTTTGAATATGCTGCATTGCCCACTCATTTACATGTATTTATCATGGCACTGGATTGACATGGAGTATGTATATGATGTAAAAGCTGTGTAGAGATGCATAGGCCTCATGGAGTCTGGACACTCGAGTACAGTTACATGAAGGAAATGGTAGACATGAGTGCACAATGCTGCATGCACTCTTTGCTCTAAAGGCAAGAGTGAACTAGTCGAATTACTATGCTCTATAAGAGAGAGGATCTGCAGCAACTGTGGACTCAGGATATTACTGTATCAAATGCTGTTGACTCCAGCAGTAAACCTCCTGTACTGCCCATTTTCAGGAAGGATTCAGTTTTGGTTACTACCTTTAGGATAATTTGCAGCCTGTCATAATGCTCCCTTGTTTTGTTTTTGTGCTATGATATTTTGTATGGACGTAGACAGTGTGAGTTCCATATGCTTGCAGGCTCCATGACAATGCAAACATAACGAGGTAGGGTTTCAGAACAGGACACCTCCATATGGTTATTATTAGCATGAGTCAAAAAGGTTTAACGTTGTAACAGTCTGTTTCATTATTTATACCTCTTACCAGCTATCATGAATCCTGACAGGAAAAACACTTCATTTCTTGAAGGACTTTAATCTTCAGATGTAGTGGTTCTCTGAAGATGTTGGCGTACTTATGGACTTAGAATCTAAGACGTTAAGTATTTGCAATTTTTTACCTAAAGTATTTTCAGGAGTTCCATATAACCTTTACTTTTTCCTTTATTATTTGTAACAGTCGGTGTGATCGATATCAAGTTCATAAGAACGTCCTAGTGCCTGAAACCCCAAAGTACCTGCTACTAATTCATGCAGCTCTAGTGTTCAAATCTACAGCACCATTATAGCTTTCCCAGTTGCCTTTACTGAAATACGAGATACAAAGTAATTTAAGCTGTGCGACTGACAAAGATGTAATAAAATAGCTAACTGGACCATACCTATTTTACTGCACAACCTTGTCTGAAATACTTTGGTTGTGGTTAGTTGAGTCATGGAGGGTATCGGCCTTTCAGTGGGCATGTCCTTAATATGTCCAATTTCAGTAATCCATTGTGTGTGCCATTCCTGTTAATCCTGAACAGCCCATTTTCATGAAGGATTGAGTTTTGGTTAGTACCTTTAGTATGCCTTCCAGTCTATCATAATGCTCCTTTCTTTTGTTTTTGTCCACAGAATTGTGAAAACTGAGGTAATAAGCCCAGTTGCTGGAGCTGCTTTGACTTTTTCCTCTTTCATCAGGAAGTATGTAACACGTTTCTTCTCTGTAATGAAGAATTGGTATAAGTCCCACAATTAGTGAATCAGCTGCTTCATTTTACCTTGATTTATACTGCAACATTACAGTGGAATCCATATTTCTTTTTTAATTAGCAAATCACTTTGCTTATTACATTATGCTACAAACAAGGATAAACTTTAAATTATTGCACAGTAACTCCTCAAAACAGACCCAATATCACTAGCAGTTATACAGACTTTTTGTTTTAAAGTAATTGTTTAAAACATGGACTCATCAATATTAATTGAAGTGTAGCATGAGCATAATGCACTGTGCACATTTTTGTTGCATCTGTTTGCCCGTGTAACACTTGGCTTATATTGGTAAGCACCACAGCTCTACCACCTAAGCAGTATTAAAATCAGTCTCATTTACTGTTGTAGATCTTCTGACTGGATGGTTTGTGAGCAAATTCTAAGATGATAAACACATTGCTGTTAGGGTAACTGGGGTCAGGTAGTAAGCCTGAATATTTACTGAGGTGAATGTGAAGTTTTTAGTGAGGCATTTGCAGATTCCTGGTGCTTGTCAGGTTTCAGGAGAACCCTAGCACTGGACACAAGACATAGGAAGCATGTCTCTTGTGGCCAGAAGGGAGACAGTTAAATCAGCACACACTGTCTCTTACTCGGCTCTAGCTTGTAGTAGGCTACAGAGGAAATGGTGAAAATAAAAATTAAACAGGGTAGCTAAGGGTTTGCAGACATCCGCTGCGGGAGTTGTGTTAGGGTGCTGTTTTTGTTTGCTGTTGGTTGTAAATGTAAAAAAGTCTATCATTAGAATAATAAGCATAAATCCAAACTTTGCTGTTGATGTCAGATGGCTGCTAGAAAGCCAGTGACAGCCAGCTTTACTGATAAGTGCATAGCCATTGATATAGTTGGCTCATAGTACTAGCAACTTTATTACAGTATTTCAGTATGATAGTGGAGAAGGGCCCTGACATCAAGACCTGTGCCAAAATTACAAAGACTGCCATGTCTTAAACATGGGGACCAGATAAGTATGTTATGAGAAAGAAGGCAAAATCCTGGACCTCATGCCTGGGAAGGGTCTCAGAAAGTGATTGAGGGTAGCAGACAAAGGGTCATAATTTTTGGCCCTGACCAGGGCTGCAGGTGCATACAAACTGGAGAGATGATGATGTAAACACAGCACAGCCAGCCTTCCCTAACAAATAGGGGAGGGGGATGAAGACATGAGACATACCACTTATGGCTGGGGCGAATGTTAGCCAAGAGCCCAGCATTTTTATATTCTCTTTTTTCCCCATTGCCCGCCAGCTATCAGCCATCATGACCATTCACTCATCCTTCTTCTTTGGGTGAGAGCCATTTGTGGGATACCATCATCCATGTAACCATTAGGGCTATGCTTACTAGCCCTTACCCTCATCACAGGCAGCTGACACTCATACTCAGATGTGTGAAGGCTTGCAGTACCTTCCTGTCATGCATGTACATTCCCACACAGTTTCACTGATGTCTGTTCTTCAGTACGTAGGTGTCCCCATTGCAGCAGGCCAACCCTCTGACCTCTCCCCAGGATGAATAAGTTGGCATTAGGCACTAAATCCCACTCTGTCTTGCCATCTCTTTCAACACCATGAGTGACGATTGATCCGAAAGCATTCAAGTCTCAGGGCTTTTACCCCTCACTGTTGAGACAACTGAAGAGTCCAGCCTTGGTCGGATTTCTACAGTTACAGTGATTCATAGATTAACAGAGTTTACAAGCTCAAACCAGTCAATAAGACCAGAAGATAAACTTATGACAACCCATCAGATTGTCATGGTTTGCCTCAGAGGAAGTGAGAGTATCACTCTGTTTTACGTCTAATGGAAGACTGTTCCAAGATGAAGGAATGGTTGAATAATAAGTCTGTCTGTCCAACATGGCTTATTTATTTGTTGCTAGAGATTCAAGTGTCTAGTTTAAGTATTTGTGCAGCCATTTGGTTTGAGGAGGTATAGGGGAATCAAGGAGGGTTGGGTTCTTAACAGCACAGAGTGTTAGACAAAAATCACCATGCAGTAGTTCCAAGCCCTGTCTTGGTGTCTTAATTGTCTTTAACCCAATGATCGTATTTAGTTAGGAGCTTCTGGAGTCTTTAACTGCACATATTCTAATATTGTCCTGATTAGAACAGGATATAGACAAATGGAAGCTTTGTTTGAGTATGATGAAATACCTTTAGTTATTAATTGTGCTAGAGAAGGATTTCCTGACTGTTGTGACTACATAGTGGTCAAAGGATAGAAAGCTGTCTCTAAAGATGCTGAGATCTCTGACAAACATTTCAGTCTGGAGTGTGGTGCTCTTTGTACTGTAAGCTGTTCTCAAGAGTTGGTTACAAAGGTGACAGCTATAATTCATTGCACTCAATTTCATAGGATCATAAGTAGTTAATAAGCAGGTAGTCCAGGAGGTCATTGAAAAGCCTAACACCAATTTCTCAATTGACTCAAAACACTTTCTCATTAAGTGACTTACTCAGTCTCATAGTAGGCAAATAGTGGCTGAACAAGTTGTATTTACTTATTTATTTTTATTGAGTTAGTCCAAGAGTGCCATTGTTTTTTTAGGGGAGTTTTGATGTGGTGTTCCTACTAACTAGGGGAATTTGGCTAATGTACCAGGGAACTTCCCCTATTCTTTTCTGTAAGTGCCATCAAATCTTTTATGAGTGCAGCAGTAAAGTGTCAGTAATGGGAGAATGAATCCAATCAGCTGGGGTAGGAATAGAACCCACAGCATTCTGATTTTCTAGCACCAAAGGTGAGTGTGATTCCTGTTGAATGCCTGACCCTGCATTACAATGTTATTCTTGATGGGATTGGAGCTGTTGTCATGGTCAGTTTATTTTCATAGGTTTATCAGCCAATTTTACTTTTATTTTTTAACAGACATGTACAAACATGTGAAAGTTCAGACATTACAGTAACCATATTTATTAAGCCTACAGTGAAGGGTTGAAACCTGAAAAGGCTACTGTGCCAAAGCCCAGGAATGAACCAGGGACTCTTAGACTAGATTTTCAGTCTAACTCTCTCCCCACTGAGCTATTTCAGCTCTTTTTTTAAGCGTACTTGTAATACGCTGCTGCTTTGTATGGTTTAACCCTGGCTGCAGTGATATTGTATCAGATGCTGACCAAATGACAATGTCCAAATTGTAGTGTTTTGCAAATTTAGTTAGCCACATGCGTAGGATTTATGAAACTGCCATATTGTATCAATGTGGTAATCTAAATCTTTGGATAAGGGTTCCATATATATAAATGAACAATTTTTTTACCAATGTAAAAGACATTTTTTCTTCACAATGTTTGTATGAAATGGCTGTGCATACACTGTTTATAGTAAATATCACTACGTTAAGAAAAACAAATACAGCTTTGTTAGTGGCTTACACTGACTTGTGCATTTCATGCTTATTTTTCCAGGTCTTCGTCCAAAGAGGACACTTCGTCTGGTTCTGTGGACAGGAGAAGAACAAGGTGGCGTTGGTGCTAGTCAGTACTACCAGCTACATAAGGTATTCATTTTGGAACGTAAAACATCAAGGATTGGCAGTAGAATTCTACTGGCTGTTGCATTTGCTAAAGAACCAATTGTACTGGCTGTTGCATTTGCTAAAGAACCACCTTTTGATTAACAAAAAGAAAGATACATAGTGAGTAATGTTAACGAAAGAGTGAATGCCAGTGAGTTAGGCTCAGTACTGGAGGTAGCTCTGTTTATGGATTTATTTATTTCATTTGTTTACTGGGAAAGTCTGACTGGGTACAAAAGACTCTTCTCAGCAGAGCTCGAGGAAAACATAGAACAGATACAGTCATGTAGGATTATATAAAATGAGTACAGGTACCATTTCAACATGATGTTAAATACAAAATAGATCCATAGCTAAATACTAGGTTAACTACCCTGAAGGGCCATTTTGAGCATAGCCAATAAACTGAGGATAGAATAAAGTCCTATACCTTGTGTCTATGAGGTAAGATCAGTAACCATTATGCCAAACCCACCCCACATAGATAAACATGACAGCTAATGTACAATAACTTAAGATACATACAGACATGAAGTCATTTAAAACATTTGTGTAAGAGATGTATAAAATAGGTTTCATACATTCACAATACAGCTACAGTACAACCACAAGAGAGTAAATTAAATATTGTCTAAAGTAGTAGGAAAGTAGTTGCATCAGGTAAGTAAGAACGTTGCATTTCACTGTAGTCACTACTCATTGTTTATAGTGTGAGTATGGCTCAATTAATACTTCTAACAAAGCTGTGGCCACTGGTACTGTTTTGAGGAGGTTTACCTGGACTGGCTGCATTCTGAGAACCTCCAAGATGAGAAAAATAGGATTTTTAATTTTCCTTTGGGTGGAGTTTTAGTTTTTGGTTCCTCTGCTGAAAAGGTAATCGAAAATTGTGATGAAAGTGGTAAGCCAATAACTGGAATCTGCAAGATTTTTCAGCCCTCTTTTTCCAAATTTTCTATGGGATTCCAAAACCATTCATCCAATTTTGGCTAAAAAGAAATGGCAGGGAAGTCCCAAAAATAATTCAGGAACCTCCTATAACCAAAGACAGTCCAACAAGTCAGAATGTCTAACTAAGTTGTATAGAAAATACCACAGTAATGTGGTACATCAACAAACAAGGGGGAACCAGGTTGTATCCCCTTTTCAGAGTAGTCCTGTTAGCTTGGGATATAGCTTATCAGCACAATCTCATTCGACAGGCATCTTACATTCCATTAGAACAGACCCTCCCAAATGGAAACCAGATCAGGGAGTCTTACAAGATTTGATCCATCTGTGGGGAGTTCCTCCGGTAGACCTATTTGCCTTCTCTCTGAACAATCATCTGGCAAGATTTTGCTGCAGGACTCCATACAAGAAGGCCTGGAAGACAGATGTCTTTTCCTTTCCATTGACAGGAATATTCCTGTAAGCTTTTCCACTCTTTCCACTAATATTCAGGGTATTTCCAGAGACTCAGAATGAGTCCCCCAAAGTTGTTGTGGTGACTCCCTCCTGGCCTAAGCAGCAGTTGTTCTTCCTTCTTTTGGAAGTGGCCAGGGTAATTACCATAAGCTTCCTCACAAAATGGATCTACTTATACAAGATCAAGGGTATTTGATGCACACCTACCCCAAGCAACTTCAACTGACTGCCTGGATGATAGGTTCTTAACTCCCTTTAGACTCTTGTTTACTGAGGATGTTCACTAATGGAGACAAGAAAGCCTACTACTAGAAAATCATATATTAGGAAACGGAAAAGGTTTTCTAATTGGTGCCAACAACATAACCAACACCCATTCATGTGTAGTTGTTCTCTAGTTTTACAATATTGATGTGAGCTACTATCCTGTGGCCTTTCTTACCCTATATCAATATTCATTTATCAGCCATATATAAAGTCTGCCTATGGATCCTCTTCTTTCAGTTCAGTGCATTCTCATGTCAAAAAGTTTTTGAAAGGGGTTTTGCATAAGAGGCCTCCAAGAAAATTGGTCACTCCTCCTTGGGGTCTTAATTTTGTTTTAGAGAAGCTAACACTTGCTCCATTTGAAACAATTAATCTGGCTGACTTGAGGTTTTTAATATGGAAAACTGAGTTGCTGATCACAGTAAGAGTATTTGTGTTGCAAGCTCTTATGGTGAGTCAACCCTATCTCATTTTTCACAGAAAGGTTTTTTTTTGATAACTAATCCTTTTTTATGCTTAAAGTGGTATCTGAGTTTACTTTAAGCCAAACAATCCATCTCCATATTTTCTTTCCCGAAAATAAAAAATGAGGGAGAAGAGATACTCCATACCTTGTATGTCCACAGACCACTCAGATACTACCCTGACAGAAATAAATCTTTCACATCTTTAGATCAGTTGTTCATTTCTTTTGAAGGTAAGAAGAAGGGATAACATCTGTCAAAACAGACTATTTCCAAATGGTTGTCTCAGGCTATTACCTTTTGTTATACTCACCTCAACAAAACTATTCCAGGAGGGATCAAGGCCATCTCAACAAGAGTCTTGGCTTCATCTTGGCTTTTTAAGAAGGGTTGGATTCTAGAGGTATTTCAGAAGCAGCAAATTGGACCTCTGTTATTATTATTATTATTTTTATTAGTTTTACCTGACATTATTAACATGATTCCTTCTCTAGGTCTAGATCAGGCTTTGCTAGGACCATTCTCCAGCGGCTCCAGGACCCTTTATTATTTATTCATTTATTTATTTAATTTTATTTTATATTTGTTGATCGTGGAGGTCAGGCTGGGCACAAAGGCCCTTTTCAGTGGTGGCTCGGGGAGACAAACTCCAGTACATGTAGTACAATCAGAATCTTTTCAGTTAAATAATATCAACAGTCTTAGGCAGAATACAATTAAACTAAATTGACAATGTCATTCCACCTCCCAAACAGAGTAAGCTAGAGTAGCCTACTCATATAATTAAGGCTACTTCAGCAGTGATGAATATGATGAACATCGTACAGTTGTGTGTAAGTAAACTTACCATAACAGTGGATATTCGCAATGATCACTGCTGCAGCAGGAAGTCCCTCCCCCTTGTTTTTTGGTCTGGTTTGTATACCACGGTGTACATTTCTGTTTTTTGCTTTTCCTGGCACTATCCTTTCAGGGTTCAACCTCCCACTCCCTCTTGGCATGAAAGCTGTGAAGGGCTTGGAGTCCAAACCTGTGTATTTAGTCAGCTCAGCTCGGGCTGAGTAACAGTTTGCATATGTGGAAGATGCGGTGAAGCTTTGGAAGTTTATCCTGCATAGGATGTAACCCATTTAGCTAAGGCTTTGCAACAGCGTTCATTCAAACTTCTGCAGTTATGGTCAGTTTAATTACACGACTGTATTTTCTGCTGCTGCTGTATTCGTTTCTTATAGACTGCACCCACAGCATCATTCCAGGTAGGTGTGACCTCATTGTGTGTGGGTAGAGACACATACTTATCCTAGATATTTTAATTTAGGGCGGTGTGTTCTGACAGCAGTTTTGATTTTCCTCTGTCTAATTCACTTACTTTCTGTTAATCATATCACCCCATCTTTCAGTTAACTTTCTATAAACTATATGTAGCTGGTTTATTTTCTTATAGTTGGTGAATACTTACACAGAAGCAGTTTTGGGTATCTTTTATTTATAATAGGCAGGAACAAAGCACTTAACACTTAGCTGTTAGCTGTTAGGATGTATGTCTCTAACAGTAAGGTTTGTACATTATATAGCGAGTCTACATCTATAGCTAAATATTCCTTTCTCTCTGCCATTACAGTTCACACATCACAACTAAAAGTCAGAACCCTTTTCTAGAATCCTTTAAATCAAGTAATTTTTGCTCAGAAGAAGATGATGTTTTAATGTTGCATTGGACTTAATGAATAAGTTAAAAGATGGTGGTATAATGAAGAGCATTTCCAGCTATTACTAGATAAGATTACGCAAAGAGTGAGTGAATGCATGTGGGAGGAAGAATGAAATATGCTAAGAAGATAATCTCTGTTATTAAAAGGAATATTTTATGACATGATATACCACCTTTGCAGAAGGAATTGTATGCATTCTGAGAAAGTACTTATAAATAATAGGGCTAATGAGATATTGGGCAGAATGATGAACTGTACCCTAAAAATCTTGTAAAAGAATTTGCCAAGTGTCACTGATAGGCTGGTACACGCTAAGGTATCGGAGAATGTTAATGATATATGTAAAGACTGTAATGTCTCAAAATTATAGATAGCCTGATGTATACCATTAAAGGGCATAGCTGAACGCCTGTTTGTTACTTAAAAGCAGTGGTTTATGCCTTAGATATCCATGTAGCCTGTGTAATGTAGGTCAAACCGTACACTTTGTTAGATAGTACATTTTAAACATGTTAGGGACATAAGGAATAAATCACAAAAGAGCTCTGTTGATAAGTCATGTTCCTTTAAAAAAAACGGTATTTCTTTATTACCATCTATTTCCTCTGTAGGACTGCTATTTTAACTTTGGCTGCTGTGGGTGATTATTTTATGTAGAAATGTAATGTTTTTTTTTTTAAACTTTGTAAGTATTTTACAAAAGTTTAATGTGAGGCAGTGTTTTACTTGGGCAGGGACACCTATGAGGCATATAGTGCTTGTGTTCATGCTGGGTAACTTACCAGTCATTTGTTTCTGTTCTACTAATTTTTACTGTGTTCTTGGATACTTGTTTGAGTGAGAAGTGTAAGTCTGCTGCTTGGTCAACTATTTGACAACTTACCTTCTGACAGACTCGTTCCAGGGATTCTAGCTGCATCAGATGCATCCTTCTTGGTCACAGCATGGAGACTTATTCCACTCTTGTTGGTTTCATTTCCTTAGTTTTTTTGGAAGAAAAAACAACTTGCCAAAGAAAAGACCCCTTGCTGAATCTGCAGGCTCAGTCTTCAACTCATCCAATGATGGATATCTCTGCAGTGGCCAACAGTTGTTCCTCAGACCTCTCACTTACCTCTCTAGCTTCCTCTGATGTAGTCTTTTCAGCCATCATGAACCAGGGGTTAGCCACATCCTCTTCAGCTGATCCAGTGTCTAATATGGGCATGGGAGAACCATCCTTTCTAGGGCATGGAGATATTCCTGGGGATGCTGCTGGATGTATCCAGGGGAAGAGACCTCTTGAGGGGCTGAATATTCCTTCTCCAAGTTGGTCTTGGCAGATAGCTGTAAAGAAAAAACAAGAAGTTAAACATCATTCTTCAGCACAAAGGGCATCTACAAGAAAAGATGATTTTCTTACATCAGCCAAGAATGCCAGTCCTGGTACACTGTATGCAATACCTGTTAATCAGGTCATTCAAATATTTCTGAGGCAGACATGTTATATGATTCGAACAGGGCTTTTTCTCCTGCAGATTCTCAAGCCCAAAACTCTGCTGCTAAAGAAACGTGGTCCTCACATCCTGTTTTGGAGGAATTTTATGTTTCTCAGATTGTTGCCAGGATAAATGGGGTACTTTTAGGGGAACAAATTGATGTTCTCTCTGAACTGAGAAGATATTATGATATGTTGTCATACTGTATGCGTATTCCTCCAGCCTTGGAGGAAGTAGATAAGGTTGTCTGTAACAATCCTTATTCACAATCATTAGTCCCCAATAAAGCTGATAAGCTTTACAAAGTTTCTCAAACTAATAACCACTTTTTTTCTCACCCTAAGTCTGCCTACAGCTATCTTGACACCTAGGCCAGGAGGTAATAGACTTCAGGGGAGCATCCAACCCTTCCCCGTGGACATTGAGGGGAAGATTTTGGATGTATTTGGTAAGAGATTTTTTTTTTCTTCTCCCACTTCAGCGTATAGAATTTTTAACTGTCTGACCCATAAGTGGAAGTTTGTTTTTTGTCCAGACAGTTTGAGAAATCTACCTCTCACTCTTCCATCCGAAGGTAGTGCCTTTCTCATTTCCATTATTTCCAGCAAGTCTGAAGTATCTAAACATGCTTTAAGAAATTTGTATGATTGTGCAGATACTGTGTTTTGGAACTCTGCTTTTGTTATTCAGGTAAACCTGGGTGTGTAACCAAAACTTTTTTGATGAGGTAAAGTCTGAAATGTTTATCTTTTAATAAGGGGATTTTATTTGGCCCATCAGTCAACTACTCAGGTCCTCGAACAATTTAATGACAGAAGGAAAACAATTTGGAAAGTTTCTAAGTTGCTTCATCCCTCCCTTCCATTACAAGTCTCCCAGATCACCTTTCATGTCTAAGAAAAAAGCCAGCTGTCCCTGCTTTTCAAGCCAATCAGGGAAACAAAAAGAGCTGGCAGGAGAGGCTGATAAGAAACAAGGATATTTCTCTAATAAGAAACAGTCTATGACATCAAAATGACTATGTCAGCATTCTCCCCACCCTGTCCATTCCCTACCGCCTCAGTTTCTCAAAACCTGTCCCATCAACTGGCTCTGTACATTCCCCATTGGCAAGAGATTGTGACAGACCCATGGGTATTAAAGGTGGTTCAGGCGGGATACAGTTGCCACTGGATACAAAAATCTGCTTTCAGAGGAGTTCCACCCCACCCTCCAACCCAAATAAAAATTTTTTGTCAGGTTCTTCAGTACTTGCTCACCCTAGGAGCAATGGAACCAATGCCATTAAATCAAATGGACAAAGGCTTATATTCCAGAATGTTTACAGTACCATAACAAGAGTTTTCTTAGAGACCAGTTCTAGACCTTTCCTTCCTATATCTGTATGTGAACGTTCCAAAATTCAAGATATTGACCATTCAGAGTCTGTTACGTCTCATTGCTCTGGGAAGCCTTATGGTAAGAGTGGACCTAAGAGATGCACACCATTGCATTCTCATTGCCTAAGGCTTCGGGACATTTCTCAGATTGTCTGTGTCTGGGTCACACTATCAGTTCTCTGCATTACCCTTTGGATTATCTCCTCCTCCAAGGGTGTTTACAGAGTGTCTAGCTTCAGTCATAGCATATTTCAGACTGAACGCCATTCACAATTTTTTGTTATTTAGACTTACTTATCCTTGCAATCTTCTCCCAGATGGCAGTATTCCTTAACATAGGTTTCATTTCTACCAACCAATTTGGGATTCCAGATAAACATTCAGAAATCTCGTTTCACCTTATTACACAGGCTTGTCTGGGATGTCTTCTAGACACTCTGCAACAAAATGCCTTTTCCATGCAGGAGAAGTTGGATTTTATCTGGGTACTTTCACAAGCTTCTCAGTTCAGTCTTAGAGTTAAGACAGAGAGTATCTCTGGATTCAGGGGTTCATGGTATCTATGATTCTCATGATTCCTCTCGCCAGGTTATACAGGAAAAGGATTCAGTGTTATCCAAATAACACATGGACCCAACACTTCCATCTTCTGTATTTTCAGATACTAATCTTGGGCTTTGTGAAAAAGGAACTGCATGCAAATAGAAGCAAATGCAGATATCCACTTTCTCATCAACTTCCAAGTCAGTCTGTAACTAGAGGCTCCTCAGATTTTCCTAGGGAGCAGTTTCTGTACAGATAAAGGTGCAAGGCCTGTGGAATTCTTCAGACAGACAAAAGCATGTAATTAATAAAGAGATGTTGGCTGTGATCCATGCCTTAAAATCTCTTCATCATCTGTGGTCCGGAGGACCTTTCCAGGTGATTATGGATAACAGCACAGTGATGTGGTACATCTACAAGCAAGAGGGGACAAGGGTGTCCCCCGCTAGGCAGGCTGGCAGGAATAGATTGGCAGTTAGCTCTTCATTTAACTGTCCAAGCATTTCAAATTCTGTCAGATACAACACAGTGGTAGACAAGCTGAGAAAGACCAGGACAGACCCTCATTATCAAGGGTATCAGAATTTGTCAGAGATTTGGGATGCATAGCTAGGCTTAAAAAGGCACTTGTGGTCATTAGCCTAGTAAACACCTATGAATGGAAATTGAACAAGGGGTTCCCCCAAGAACTGATCCAATTGTGGAGAACACCTCAAGTAAACATGTTTACTTCCTTTCAAAACAGATGTTTTTTTATTCCCTTGGAAGGGAACATTCCTTTATGCATTTTCACCCTTTCCACTGTTACCAGGAGTAATTCTGAAGATTCAGAAGAACTGTCTAAAATTAATTGTGGTTAGCCCCTTTTGGCCCAGGTAACACTGGTTTTCCTTATTGTTACTCATAAACTGGACCTACTCACACAAGATAGGTGAAGTTTGATACACCCCAGTCTCAACATTCAGCCTGGATGATTCATTTCTAATACCTTTTAAGCACCAATTTTCAGAGGACGTTCTGCAGGTACTAAAGGAGACAAGAAAACCTGCTACTAGAAAATCTCAAGTTGGCAAGTGGAAGAGATTTTCTTGTTGGTGCTTAGTCAGTAACCAGGGTCCTATCAGGGATTATATACCACTGACGCTTAAATATTTGCACAAGTTACTAGTCTCTGGCTTTTCTTAATTCTCTATCAAGATACATCGTCGGCCATTCATTCATGTCTGCCCATGGGTCCTCCACTGTCTTCAGTGTTTTTGATAAAATAATTTCTGAAAGGAATGTTACAGCTGAGGCCGCCACACAAACTGGTTATTCCTTCCTTGGATCTTAACTTTGTGCTGGAAAATTTAACTACATCCCCATTTGAACTGGCACATTAGTCATATTTAAGGTTCATTACATGGAAAACTGTTCTTCTAATTGCTCTGCCATCTTCAAGAAGAGTATCTGAGTTGCAGGCTCTCATGGTAGGTGAACCCTATCTGGTCTTCCATACGGATATGGTGTTTTTAGGAACAAATCCCTCATTCATGTTCAAAGTTTTTGTTACCATTTCTTTTTTTGTAATTATGCTCTCATTATGTAAAATAGGCTCTCTGATTTAAAATAAATAGATTTTATTTTAGTTGCTTATAGTAAATTTGTGTTTGAACTTACTGTACCCTGAGCAGCTGTCCATTTACTTCCTGATTCCATGTCATGTGATTTAGAATGCTAATGATGTAATTGTTAGCACAAGCAGTTTGACAGTTTGCAGTGGGTAGTTGTTTTGTGTAGTCAGTAGCATATTTTAGCACGTAAATGTACCAGTCAGTCAGTCAGACAAAAAATAAGCAAATCCATCCACCACTCCTTTTTTCCTATGGGGTCAGGGTGTCATTTTAAGAGTGACAATCATATAGAGCCAAGGTTTACACCGTCGGCTGGCTAGCCCTGCCGTGGCTGTTCTTCCACACCACACATTTATACCTACAGCCAATTTAGACTGTTCAATCCACCTACTGCATGCCTTTGGAATGTGGGAGGAAACTGGAGCACCTGGAGGAAACCCACATGAACACAGGAAGGTCATGCAGCCTCTGCAAAGGAGGCACCCCAGCCAAGAATTAAACCAAGGAACTTCTTGCTGTAAAGCAACAACGTTATGTGCTGCACCACTGTGCCCACCTAATAAATAAGTAAATAAATGCAGTTATATTCTTATGTTCAAGTAAAAACAAATTAGAACAGAATAAGATTCCTTGTAAAGTGTATAATACATTTTTATTATCCCATGGTTGACAACTGTGAGTGTAAAATCTGTTACTATACTGTATGTCAGTCATATACTTTACAAGGAATATTATTATGCTCTAATTTACTTTTACTTGACTCTAGCTGCATTATTTGTAGATTTATTGTCTGATTGACTGATTGTGCTGCATTAGTATGTTGCTATAGACTACAGAAAAGACCTAACCACTACAGACTGTCAAACTGTATATCCTAACAATTGCATCATTAGAATTCTAGGTCACATGACATGGACGTAGGAAGTAACTGGACAGCTGCTCAGCTTAAGTAAATATCAATACAGGTTTACTGTACGTAATAAGCATAGTTCAACTGAAGTAACTTAAAGTGAAGTCTATTTATTTTGTAATCATCAGAAAGCCAAAGCCCTCTTTATTTATTTATTTATTTATTTATTATTGACATTTGTTGACTGGGAAAGTTCGACTGGGTCAGAAACCCATTTTCAGTGGAGGCCCAGGGAAAAAATCTACACATAAAGTACAGACATTTTTACAATTTACAGTTGTGTTTACACATTACATTCTGATCTGTTACAGAAAATACTGTTTAACTTAAAGCATTATTACATACAGTTACAGACATAGTAAAGTTTAATATGTAAATAGAGTAGCAATTTACAGTTACGTCTGTCTAGGATACAAGGTAGAATTAGATACTGAGAGCATAATTACAGCAAAAAGAAATGGCAACAAAATCTTTCCACATGATCTTTAAGGTTGTTTCACAGTTTATTTTGAATTGGGCCATGGATATCCTATTGTTATATCTAGACCCTCAGAATCAGGAAGAAAAGATCCTGCATACTCTGGATGTGCATAGGTAACACAGGTGCTGTTATCACAGAACCAAGTCCTTTAGAAAAGCTTATCAGCTGTTTATTTCTTATGTTGGGACTAAGAAAGGGCAACCTATGTTAAAACAGAGTATTTCTAGATGGCTGTCCTCAGCTATTGCCTTTTGTTATGTGCATATTGGCAAACCTGTTCCAAGGAGTATCAAGGTGCTCTCTGTGAAGGCCTTGTATTCTTTGATAACATATTAGAAAACGGTTTACTCTAGAAGCATTCTAGAGAGAGCTACATGGTCCTCTGTACATACATACCATTACAAGGCATTACAGACTTTAACCTTTTTCTAGATTCAAGACTGGCTTTGCCAGGACCACTGCCCAAAGGCTCCTGGATCTGTATACTTCCTCCTCATAGACTGGATAGGCTTTGGTAATCAACTCATATAGCCTAAAGACTACTGCAACAGTAGAAATGATGAATATAGTACAATTGTGTAAATGGCACTTACTCATAGCATTAGAAATTCAAATTCCACACTAATGCATAACTGTACTATTGTATATAATTATTATTCATTCATAGGTTGTTACTAGGCTAACGACCACTCAAGCCTAGCTGCACACCCTAAACCATTTGGGTCTCGAGTATCATGGACGTCTTGGGGGGTGGGGTTAGTAGTGAGGTAGCTAAGGATTTATATTGGGAGTATTAGGTAGGATAGAACTTTTCTTATTGACAGCCTCTGTAGATAAGGGGCATGGGGACCAGACCATGGGTAGATTTATGATTTCCCATCCAGTTGTCAAGGTTTTGGTTTATTAGGGTCAAGGATGAACTCTGTTTTTCATAGATGGGGAGCATATTCCATAGTGCAGTGATTCTTTGGTATATATATATCTCCCTCTCCAGTGCTTTCTGTTTATATTTATTTTATTTTTTATTTTACATTTGTTGACCAGGATAGTCCGACTGGATGCATGTCCATTTTCAGCGGAGACCCGGGGAGAAAAGTTCCAGACGACATACAGAAAAAATAATACAGGAAAAATTATATCAGTACATGTTGCAAACAGTTTACAGACTCTGTTCAGTCAAGCAAGTTATACATTCGATCATTATTAAACTTATATAAGTATCTAAACTAACAATTATGTCACAGCTTGTATGTAGTATAAAGCACTGTTTGGCGCACAATTATAGAAAGGAGCTTGTCAGGATTAGAACAAGGACGTAACCATTGTGTCTTAAAATGTTGTCTGAGACTTTTTTTGAATGGAGTTAGTGAGGATACTATAATAAGGTTGGCAGGAAGGGAGTTCCAAGTTTTGCCAAGAGAGTTGGCAAACAGGGAGTCCCCAGCTGAGTTACTGGTTTTGAATGTTTGAATCGGCAGTCTGTTAGATGAGCGAAGTGGCCCGAGGTTACTGTAGGGGCTAATGATGTTTTTAAGTGCAGGCATATTTTCAGATTGGTTGAGTGCTTTATATGCCACTATAAGCTGGTTGTTTTGAAGTAGGCTAGGTAATTCAAGCCACCCTAGAATATTTAGGTTATGACAGTGGTGTGTCCTAAATGCTGTGCATGTGGAAAATCTAGCAATGTGGTTATAACAGCTAGAGAGCTTGCTAAGGTCAGATTTGTTCAGATTGGTGAATAAAGGGATACATAGAGAAGGGTAGAGAGTAGATAGGAATGGGCAATAGCAGTTCTAGCAAGTGGAGTAAGAAAAGGTTTAATCTTATAAAGGGAGCCAAGTTTTTTATTAATGGTTTTGATAGTTTGGTTGACATGCATATCAAATTTAAGGTTATTATCTACTATAACACCTAAGAGTTTAGTTTGGGCTTCTGGGAGATAATGGTGCCATTATTAGATTTAATGGTAAAGAATAGTGATGAGGACCTACGAGAGGGGGAAAAAAGTAGCAGCTTTGTTTTGTTAGGGTTTAAGATCAGATGATGATTAGAGAGCCAATTTTCAACAGTGTTAAACGTATTCTGGGACAATGCCATTCGTTTTGTCTGGGAAGTGGCTGAGTAGATTAAAGTGGAGTCATCTGCATATTGAATGCAGGTTGCATCTGGGATGACAGAGTGGAGGTCATTAAGAAAGATAGAGAAAAGAAGGGGTCCTAGTATAGAGCCCTGGGGGACTCCTATGGTGATGGGTAGATGGGAGGATAGTTTTCCTGGGTCTATATTGCAACATTGAATGCTTAAAACAGCGAATGATGTTACATCGTCATATTTTCAGCGAAAGCTGAAAATGTCGAATCTGAAGAACAGCGATTTCTTTCCTAGGGAAAGAAATCGCTGTTCCATCCCCCGTAAAAAAAAAACACATTACACACTTCCAAACACATACACACATACCCAATATTAATTATACCCCCCCAAAAACCAGTTAACAACTAAAGACACATATGCACATAACCCAAACATACATTTAACGGAAAAAAAACAATAAACATTTTAAACCATATGCACTTACCTTAACCCGCACCCTAACCCTAAGGTCAGTAACTCTCGCACATTCACATAAACAGCTTCAAACACATACACACTTAACCCTAACTCTACCCCCCCCAAAACAAAAGTAAACAACTGAAAACACATACACATGGAACTCAACCATACATTTAACATAAACTATACAACAGTAAACACTTTCATACATATGCACTTACCTTAACCCGCACCCTAACCCTAAGGTCAGTAACTGTTGCACAATCATGCTTGGCAGCTATACCGGACAAGGGACCACACTACACTTCAGAACATGGCAAAACAACGAAGCGGTCAAACGACTTCTTTCCCAGGGAAAAATTTCGCTGAACAGCCGCTTTGCTGTTTTGCCTGTTCGCTCTACATGTGTCGACGAAAACGCATTCGACATAATGCGTTTTCATTGAACTCATAGGAACCCGTTTTCCCTGCCATAAGACGGCGTTGTCTACCACAGAGGCAGGATTGAAAACATTGGAGAGCGTGGTTATCTAAGGAGAAGGCCTTCAAATTATGGATGAGGTTTTGGTGGTTAACCATATCGAAGGCCTTGGAAAGATCAAGAAAGAGGGCTGAGGTTAGTTTGTTATTATTTCAGTTATGATTTATGACATCAGAGAAGGAGAGAAGAACTGAAGTAGGACTATGGAATGGCCTAAAGACATGCTGAGAGCTAGCCAACAGATTGGTCTGGATAAGATAGTTGAGGAGTTGTTTATGGATGCACTTGTCCATAATTTTAAACAGCGGTGACAGAATAGCTATGGGTCTGAAGTTTGACAGTTCAATGGAGCTACCTCCTTTATGGAGTGGTATAACATGGGATATTTTCCATATGGAGGGGATGGTAGCTTCAGGTACAAATCTATTGATTAAGATGGAGATGGGGTATGCTATGGCATCTGCAACTTTTTGTAGACACTCTTCAGGGAGGAGATCAGCAGATAGGGTGGTTGGCTTTAATTTCTTAATTAGGGCACAAATAAGTGATATAGGTACTGGTTGAAAGCCAAAGGAGAGTTGGGTACTGGGTATAGCGGCAATTGAGTTAGAGCAACTGAGAGTTAGCTGACTAGCTAGGAACCGGATAGTCTCTGTGAAGAAACTATTAAATGTGTTGGCAATATCCTCAGGGGTTTTATGGTTGAAACATGAAGGGGTTGGAGTGGTGGTTTGACCTGGGTGAAGAAGTTTGTTTATTCCTGCCCAGAATTTTTGAGTTTTTTTTGTTTTGATGTTTCTGTTGAAGATGGCAGCAAAAATTTTTTTGTCGAATGTAACAAATGCGGTTTTTGTGGCACACCAATTGTCCATGCTTTGTTTCTAAGTCAGATTTTTAATTTGGTATCTTTTGAAAGCTACAGTGCAATTTTTGCTTTGGTTCTAATAGAGTGAGCAGGAGTGTGAGAGTCCTGGATGGCAGGGAAATTGGTATTAAAGTATGCTACAGCTTCATCCAATGGTAATTGTTTTAGGACTGACCAATTACGTGATTTGAGTTCATTTTGGAAATTGGTGAGGTTAAAGTTCCTATTATTTCTTATAGTTTTGTAGATGGGCTGGTGGGAGTTATCAGCCTTGTACTTAATTATGTAGGTAAGAAAGTGGTCACTTAGGTCTTCAGGGAGGGGATTGTTATTGATAAGTATCCAGTCTAGGATACTTTCTTTGTAATTAGGTTTGCCAATCCTGGTGGGGGAGGATATGATCTGTGTAAACCCATGTAGGTTTACTTGGGTTGTAGGAGATTCCAAGGGACAGGTGTTCCAGTCAGTGTTGAAGTCCCTGAGAACAATGGTTTCTTGGGGATAGGTACTGGATAACCAATGGAGGATGTCTTCTAGTGTGTTTGTGTTATTACCTGGGGAAACGTAGCCACAGATTATGTTTATAAGTTCATAGGTTCATAGGTTGGTACTAGGCTATCGGCCCTAGGGCCTATACAAGCCTAGCCATAACAATTCCCTGGCTATTTCTTCCCACACTATTTACTGCCCTAGACCCCTGTCTAGCAGGGCGACTGACGTGATCCCCGGGGTGAATTTCCTTTCTCCCATCCAGTCGTAAAGGTTCCTTTTAAAGAGGGCCAAAGAGGCACTCTGCTTGACATGTATGGGCAATCTATTCCAGAGTCTGGGGAGTCTCTGGGTCAGGAACCTATCCCTCCAGCATGTTTTGTTTACTGTGAAGACAAGGTTTAGATCCCTGGAGTGTGTGGCTCTGAGGGATTGGGATTTCTTTAAGTGTAGCATGTCCAACAGCTCTGGGTTTGACATGGCCTTGTATGTTAAGCAGAGATCGCCTCTGAGTAGACGATATACGACAGAGTATAGCTGGAGTTTTTTAAGGCGGTCAGCGTAGGGCATCTGCTTTAGGCCTGTGATTCTTTTAGTGAGGCATTTCTACGGCCTCTCCGGCTGTTGCAGATGTCATGAGAGGTACATACCAAACGGGGCATTGTATTCTACAGTGGGTCTAATGAGGGATGAGTACAGTGGGACAATGGCCTCCTTTTTTCTGGATGAAAAGCCCTTAGTGATGAGGTGTGCCACATAGATGGATTTCCTGACTGCTGTGGTGATGTGGTTATCAAAGGTGAGACCACTGTCCACCTGTGTCCCTAAGTCTCTTATCACACTTTTGGTGTTTAGTGTACTGCCACCTATATGGTAATTTACGGGTACATGTTTTTTCCCAAAGGGGATAACTATACATTTCTTGGCACTGAGCCTGAGCCCATGGCTCTCGCACCAAGCATCTGTTTCTGTAAGGCTCTTTTGTAGAATATCCACATAATTTGGGGATTCAGTAATGGCTCCCAGTTTGCAGTCATCTGCGAACTTTGTTAGCCAGAGTCCCTTAGTGTTGGCCTGTACTTCAGAGAAGTAGATGCCAAACAAGAACGGTCCCAGGAATGAACCCTGAGGTACTCCACTTGTCACTTGTCTGGAGCTGGATTTGGAGTCGGCTAGTTTCACAGTGTGGGTTCTGTCAGTAAGCCAGTTAGCAACCCATTGGGTGACGTAGGAATTAATGCACAGTGTAGTAAGTTTATCTATGATTCCAGAGTGGGGGATGGTGTCAAAGGCCTTGGCAAGGTCTAGATAGGCTGTGTGGACCACCTTACCCTTGTCCATGGCTCTGGAGACTGAGTCGAAGAAGTCAGTCAGGTTCATGAGACAAGATTGGCCCTTCACAATCCCAAACTGGGTGGGGTCCAGTGTTTGAAAGTTGCCAATGTCTTTGTTTATAAGTTCCATGATAATACGCTCCATGGCCTTGCAGATAAGGCTCGTCAGACTGATGGGACGATAGTTTCCGAGTTGCAAGGTGGATCCCCCCTTGTGGAGTGGGATAACTGTAGCTCTGCACTACTCAGTGGGCACGAAACCTGAGGTGAGGCTATGATTAAACATGACACTTAGGTGAGGTGCCAGTTCATATTGTAGTTCATGTAGTACACAGCCTGGGGTGTCATCTGATCCCATGGATGCTGTATTCTTAGCTTTGGAGAGTGCGTTTTTTACCTGTGTGGCTGTTATTACCGGAATTTGGCAATCTTCTGGTATTGAGATGGGCCATTTAGGGGGTGAGAAGGGGGTGAAGTTGGCACTGAATCGATCTGCCAGGATATTGGCAATATCCTTGGGATCAGTATATTTAATGCCATTCTGTTTTAGCTCAGAGCAGATCTGAGCATTGCCATTTAGATTCTTGACATAGTTATAGAATGCCTTGTGGTTGTCTTTGGAATCTTTGGCAATTTTATTTTCGTAACTAGCTTTGGAGGATTTTATGAGGGATCTCAGTTTCTTGCTGAGGCTGGTAAGGGAGTTTTTTGCATCCTGGGATTTTCCTATTTTCTGCAACAGTTTCTTCCTTTTGTTGTAAAGATTGTTTATGGCAGGGGACCACCAGATTAGCTTCCTTTTTTTGGATGAGAGCATCTTGGTTCTATTTGGGATTGCACGATTCATGCATGAGTGGATGTGCTCGTACAGTGCCTTAGTGAAGGATTCAGCAGTTGAACTTTCAGTTCCCGTCTGCATGGGTGTCATGAAGTTTGTCACTTCTAACTTGAGTAGCATGTAGTTGGCTTTGGAGAAGTTTTTTATGGAGGTTTCCTTACTGAGGGGGTGGGGGTGGGATGTGGATGTTAAGGGTGATTAGCTTATGGTCAGACCTGACTAATGAGGGGGTGACCATAGGTGTGGAGCATCGATTTCCCATGTTGGTAATGACCAGGTCTAGGATATTGGAGCCCCTGGTGGGACTATGGATTAGTTGATCCATTATACATTTTTTTTTGTTAATTTGCAGTTTGGTTATAAGATTTTCTGCATTATTAACCTGGGGTGGTTATAAGGAGTCTTTAGTAACATTCAGTGTAGTTTTATAAAGTATTGCTACCCCACCACCTCTCCTAGTATGACAGTCTAATCTGAATATGTTGTACCCTGGTGGTAATACCTCATTATCTGTAGTTGCCTGTTTTAGCCAAGTTTCTGTTAGACATAATATATCAGGGGAGTGAACTGCCAAAAGGGCATGCAGGTTATGGACCTTATTATTTATGCTTCTAATATTTAAGTGGCAGACCAGAAATGAATTTGGGGGAGCTATTTGAAGGTATTATGTTAGTGGAATTAGTAGTTTGGGAGCTAAAGTCAGCAGGTGAAGATGGGCCGGGGTTAGGGTGGATGTCTCCATCCATTCTGAGGCTGTGTTGTAAGCTAACTATGAGTTTTAGGATTTTGATTATCAGCTTTTGATAGTGTTTGTTTTTGGGGCTGATATATCTGGATCTAATAAGTTGGTAGTTTTTAGGGGTTAAGGATTTAGTTGTGAGGGGAATTGTGAAGTTTTCCATGTTTGATACTATATGGGTCGTAATTTGGGTCTTTGTGTAGTAGAATCCTAGGTAATGTTGATTTTCATAGATGGTGAGGAGGTATGAAATGAGCAGTAAAGGTAGGAGAGAGAGTAATAGCTTTGGTTTTGGTGGTAACGTTATGAATAGCTGAGACATTATGGTGGTAAAGTAAGCAGTAATATATTAAGAAGTTTAGGAAGTTTGCGGCAGGTAGGGGGAATGCTATTAATTGGGTGGTTGTAATTGATTGGTTGTAAAAGAGGGGAGTAGTTAAATAACTATAAATTTAGCACTACTGGGGGTGGGTGGAATTTGGGGGGGCACTGTGGGGTGCAGCGAGCCCAAGCATAGCGGGGCTTAACCAAACCACAAGTTGCTTGAAGGCTGTACATGCAATGTAAGTACTTTAATGTATAAAAATGACCTGTGTCTTTAGCATTAAACTGTTGGGTTAGAGTACAGTAGCAATGGGACACAGGCTGTAAAGTAAAGGGGAAAGAGAGGTTGAGTGAACAGAAATGATCCCAGGAAACCTTGAGGCAGCTTGCCAGACCACAGTAGAAACAATCAGTTAAAGTGTGCCTCAAGACAGTGGAGTAGTTAAGAGTAGGTAATTCCTAGAGGTAAGACTCTTATGCATGTAATAGCAACCTAACACGTGCTGCTTTATTAGGTCTGTATAGTTTTGCAGCTCTTGATGTTAGCAGGTGCTAAAAAGAGAGAAGAATGAAGGGAGAAAGTTCAGGGGAAAGGGTAGGGGAGTCCAACACTATTTGATTGAGTTAGTGAGCGTGCCACTAGACAAATAAGCACTAAAGTGTTTTACTATAGAAACTTGCCTAGTACAGCAGGAAGATTAATGAAACTAATGGGTCCCCTGCAGGTGAGATGAACGCTTGTATTTCTTGCCACAAGGAAGCTGCAAAGGGGTGAGAGATCCAGTTAAGCAGGGTTAGTTGGGTGTACTCACAGGGAAAAATGCGAACAGCAGCTGTAAGAGGAAAACTAAATAAATGTTAGGCCAGGGGTATTAGGAGGACTGTAGGACAGAAGATATATGATCACTAAGGAAGTGTCTCAGCATAGAAATAGCAAAACTAGACAGGGAGGATAGCAGACAGGGTTGTTAATAAAAAGGGCTATGAGGGAGTGAAGTAACAACAAAGATGGGGAGGGTGAGAAAGGAAAGTAGGAGGGCCTAAGAGAAGGCAGATTAGTACAGCAGAAGTATCAGAAATGAGGCAGAAGTAGAACACAATATATACAGTAAATCATTTTACAAAATGCTATCACTAGACATTGGTTACTGTAAGCCCTTTACTGGAAGTGTATACAAGAAAAAAAACACAACAGCACAGTACATATCAGTTAACTTGAGTAAAATTAGCCCTACAAGCAAAGCAGATTAAGTAGACATGAGGCAGTAAGATGAACACTGTATAGTATGTAAAATCACTTTACAAAATACACTCTATAGCCACTGCACTATTGTCTTCATTTAACATCTCTTCAGTACATTTGCTGTAACTAGTAAAGTAGATAGAGACCAGCCCCAGAAATACTTGCGTAGAAAAGCAGTGTATCAGTTACAGTAGTGCCCAGAAAAACATACAGGTAATGCTTTAAACAGTGGCTGTGAAAATTGGAACTCAGGTTACAAAAACCTTATGGATACAGTTGGATGTTAAAGATGTTATATCCCAAACAAAGTTCACATCCATGAATCTAGTATTTCTAGTGCTGTCCGTTTTGCACAAATGCAGTTGATCTATCAGTGCTACGTCTGAGGAAGCCCTGTAAGCCAGGCAAAGATCCCGTCTTAGCAGCCTGTAAGAGACTGAATACAGAGACAAAGCCTTTAGGTGATCAGTGTAGGAGTGGATATTCGTGCCCTGAATTCTCCCACTGTTGCAAGGGTCTGGTTAGATACATTCCAAAGGGGGTATTGCATTCAATGATAGGTGTGATAAGGGCCAAGTAGAGTGGTACTATAACCCCCTTGGAAATGGATGCCATACCCTTACCAATAAGGTGGTTGACATAGAATGATTTTCTTACCATTTTATCTATGTGTTGGTCAAAGGCAAGATTGTTGCTTACATATATTCCTAGATCCCTTCTTACTGGGTCAACTCTTAGGGGTATTTTATCAAAGGAGTAATTAACTTGGGTTGACAGTTTCCCAAAGGACATTATAATACATTTTGTGAACTTGGTAAGCCAGTGGCCATGAACATTAGTCTTGACATCTGAGAAATAGATGCCAAACAAGAGCTCTCTCAGCATGCAGCTGTGGGGAACTCCACTGGTGACCAGTCTCTTGGTGAAGGTGATCTCATCAGTCCTGACGTCTTCGGTCCTGTCTTTGAGCCAGACAGCAATCCAGCAGGTTATGTAGGGATTTATACCATGTAGGGATTTATACCTGTTTTGGAGAGATGGTCAACAGTGCTTGAGTGGGGTATTGTATTGAATGCCTTGGCTAGATCAAGATATGCAGTATGCACTGTTATACCCTAATCCATTGCTTTGGTTCCCTCTCATAGAAGTCTACCAGGTTAAGTAGGCATGATCTTTCCTTAACAAAACTGAATTGGGATGGGTCCAATGTCTTTAGGTGGTCAATATCCTTGTTTATCATTTCCATGATAATTCATTCTATGGCAAAGCATATTAGGCTTGTTAGACTCATGAGTCTGTTGTCCTCTGGGTCAGTCGATGGTCTGCCTTTGGGAGAGGGATGCCTGTTGTGGCCTACCTTGCTAGTTATTTCTTGTATGTACTTCTTAACTTTTGGGCAAGAAAGTCATGAAGATTTTTCACTTTTGACTGCTGATTTTCCTTCCTAAGGGCTAAGCAATCGGCAGTCAGTGTGGAAATGTGGTAGGGAGCCAGAGCTTTTGGAAGCTGGCATGTTGTCATTTATGGGTAAATGCAACTCACACAACTGTCATTTCTTCTACTGTACAGCAATAAACCACCTTTTCATTTTTTTGATAATTTATTTTAAAAATAAGCAATTCTTTTTTGCCTCACACAACAATGTCCCCCCCCTTTCCTGTTAAAATGTTAGTTTCACAAAATCCCAGCAATGCTGTGGTAAAGCAATTTTATCAAACATACGGCTGTTCTCAGATGGCTTGACATAGTAGCAAATCCATTCGTAGTATCTAAAAAGTAATCTTCTATTTTGTATTCATCTGAGCAGAACTCATTTCTGACTCAGTGGTTTTATACAGGGGCCTGAGTAAGTGCACAAACTGCATGAAGAAGGCTTTAATTCAGTGTCTTTCAGACTCAGTGCTTTGAACATTTGAGCAGACATTGCATTACAATTTGGCCTAGTATGTAGTTTAAATATAATGTATCCTTTACTCATTTGTAGCATTTCTGTCTCAATTCTAATTGTCATATCATTCGGTGACACATTCTAGCACTACATTTACACTTTCAACTTTTGTTGTGCATTTGAACAACTCATTTCATAATTTTATTCCATAATATTCAAATTTCTTAGCTGAAGGTAACATCTTCCTTTTTCATATGTTAGCAAACTTATTTTTCTTGCCACAACTTCTGCACAACCGATTGTGGGTAGATTTTTTCGTGTCTACAAATACACCATATGCACATTTTATCTGTTCCATGTCCTCCCTGGTTTTCATTCCTTAGTCTCACTGCATTTACAGTCTTAAATTATTCTGACTCTGCTTCTGCTTCGTACTATTTTTCATCTCACTGACATCTTTGCATACTTGTATTTCCACAGCTAATACTACGAGAAGTCGTCATTTTGCCAGCAGTGTGTATGTCTGTTAATTTATTCAGTGTTAAATCTTAAACGTATACCCCTTGTATGGTCATTGCTTTTGCCACACACAGTTCTGTTTCATATTAATGAATTGTTTAATTCACTAAATTCACAAATGTCTTTGCTCACTTAGTTAATTCAGTAGTATACGCATATCTAGGCTTTGTAGGACCATATTGCCGTGTGAAGTGCAAATGGAGGATAATGAGCAGATTCTTTTCTTGGTTCACAATAACATCTAGCCTTATGTCATATCACAGTAGCATTCTTTCTCCTTTTTAAAACCCAAAAGTAGTATTAACTTTCAGGGCTTCTTTCTCTGCAACATTCAGACATGTAGCAAACTGTATTTTGTTATACTTCTTGAATATAGCAGTGTGTGCTTTTTTTTAGGATCCTCAGATATTCTTCTCGTGATAAATAATATATTGCCTTTATGGATCCACAGCTTCTAGCTATGTGCAAGATCACACTGCAAGAACATGTTGCTGGGGATTGCAGTTCCATTATTTCTCAGTGGAATACATAATTACTCCGAGTTCTTCAGAATTAATTACTTTTGATATCTTGTACGAGTTAGTATTGACAGGATGGCAAAAAAGACTCTATGCTCACTGGGATCTGAGTGGTGGGTAAGTTGTTGCGCTCCCCATAGGAAATCTAATGGAGTTTATTAATTACTGAAGAAGTAGTTTGCACAAGATTAAAAAAGAAGCATCACAACAGCTTTTTACCTCATTAAAAAAACACTATGACCACAAATTGTTGTCACTCATTCTAGTAAGCAATTTAACCAACAGGCTGCTCTGAAGTACTTTGCAATAACTGAATCTGAATGTACAGCTGCAAAAGTGCAATTTAATCTATGGAGGTAACATTACTTACAGCACTATATATGTAATAATCTTTATTACTCCAGGACATACAAAAAGTACTTCTTCATTATGCATGATCTCAGTCATTAACGCATAAGAAATGCTTCAAAGGTTTCTGTCTCGTTTGGAATGTGTATCCAGTTTTTCTTACTTATATTTTGGACATCAAACTGCTGAGATTGCTATTAATGCATTTACGTAGCAGAATTACAGCAGTCATCTTTCTTTGATCATTCCAAACGTCTTTTCTTCAATACTTAAATCACATGTTGGTTTGATGAGACCTGCACTCTATAGCTTGTTGATTAGAATTCCATTGCTGCATATACTTTGTTATAATCATCATCATCATCATCAACCTCCTTTTTACCATTTTCTACAAGGGATCAAGGTGTTGTGTCAGTTGTCACCATCTTTCTTGACTCGTCAGCAGCCATGCCTAGCTGTCACAAGTGCTTTCTCATGCAGTCCATCCATCTCTTGGCTGGATGTCCTCATCTCCTCTTGCCTTCACTTTGTCTCACCCAATTCTGCTTCCCCAAATTATCTTTTCTTTTCCTGCGCATGTGATGAATCCACCATAATGTGTTCTCCTTGACCTTCACTGCTAGATTTGACTTTTACTCTGATGTTCTCCTTTCTTCATCTATCCCACAATGTTCATTCTACCATCTATCTTATGCACTTCTTCTCTATCATTGCACAGGTTTCTGTGCCATACAAGTACTGGTAGCACCGCTGTATTGTACACCTTACTTTTCACCTTCTTTGGCATTCTTGTTTCACACATTATTCTTGGCATTCTGTGCCATTTGGCTGCAGCACTTCTGATTCTAGAATTGACCTCCTCATTCAGACCTGTTCCACTGTCTTTCTTTCTATCTCAGTGTTCATCTTCTTTAGATTTTTCCCATTTGCTACCATGACAACTGTCTTGTCTTTACTCAGTTTTGTCCCGTGTGCTTTCAGTGTTGTATTCCAGGTCCCTATCATTTGCTGAAATGTTCCTGCTCAGAGTCTGTTTGTAGTGCTACATTGCCTGCATGCAACAGCTTTTCTCTCCTCTCCGATCTGTTTGCTAATGTTGTCCAGTACCAGTATGAATAGCATACACTCCCATTATTAACCTCTCTGTGAGTCTGAATACTGTTTGTATCTCTGGGACCTTGTACATAGTCTGAACTAATTCCACCAACTGCTGTCTGGTAGTTGGCATAGAGGTTAAAACTGCAAGCTATAGTTTTTGTGGTACAGGGTTTGATTCCCTCAGCTTTTTTGACCTTGAGCAAGTCAGTTAACCAGACGTTGCTCCTGGGCCACCCCTAAAAGGAACTATGTGTCCAGTGGGCCTACCTGGCTAACAAATGCAGTTATCATTATTATGATTATTATTATTATTATTATTATTATTATTATTAATGTTTTTCAGACTTTGAACCATTACAGGACTACCCAAGTCAGGGACTTTCTTGGAATTCTGTCATATACTTTCTGACCCTTATCTGATTCTAAACTGTTCATATGCCATCATACTTTCTACTACACTGTATATTCTGATATCAATCACACTGTCTAGCACTTTCATGCAGTATGACAGGAGTTTGATGCTATGGGACCAAGTGTCAGCCGTTGTTAAATCTTCATGTTTCCATTTATGAAACAAATCCAAGGTAAAGCACTTCTTGATCACATAGAGCTGATGTAAAATTCTGCTGCCAGGTTACTAACATGTAACTGACAGTACTAACATGTAGCTCATGTTCTGCATGGCCTGTACTGGCTGGCAGTTTGATTAAGGATTATGTATGAGGTCCTAGTGTTAGTGTACTTGTCTCTACACTAATTAGGTCCCTCAACTGAAAGAGATAGTGGTGCCATATACCCTTAAGTATTCTGTGCTGCACCACTCAGGGACTGACGGTAATCCTGCCGGTCGTCTTGAGATTTCTAGCTTACCAAGATCCCCACCTGTTGAATCTCCTACTTTAGTGGCTTCAAGAGTACACAGTGTTGGCTGGCTTCTATAGTCTGGTAAAAAAAATTACCTTTCTGACATTTTGTATGGTGTAGAGGAGTATGACCTTCTGTATTTTTGGGTACCTTTATTTTACCATGATTTTGTATGCAATTTTTATGTCTATTTATTGTTTCTTTTGTTTGAATTTTATTGTATGTGATATTTTATATAAAAACATCTAAATAAAGTTGAAGCTTTGTCCTGATCAATTGTGGATAATCATGATGTCCAGTCATTTCATTACTGTTGTGTCATCCACTTTCAAGTTGCATTCTGTCAATGACCCTGTTTTCACTTTTGTCAGGTTGATTGTTGTTATGCCCACAGACCTATCCAGGGCCTAGCAGCTGTAGCTTATTGAATCAAGGCTGTTGGGCTTTTATGTAAGGCACACACTGGCCAAAAGAGGCACATAGACTTCTACCATTAGCACAGGTCTGTGGCAGAGCTGGGAGTAGAACCCCTTAACACTGGCAAATACTTATTCCCATTTTTGGAGACATTATTCAAAGTGACCAAACCACCTAGAGCTACGTTATACATTGCAGAGTGCCTGTTCTTGACACGGCATGCGGTCTGCGAGCCATGTTTCCATACCTTGAGGATACTGTGCACCACAGTTGATGGTTTAAGTAGTTGACTTACACAGCTCTTTCCCCGGATAGGCACTACTTACTATCTGTGCTGCTGCTTATGACTGTTTAATTTTGGATGCAGTCTATTGGTATACATCTTGGATATAACTGGGAAGGTTGTACTCAAACACAGTACCTTCCATCCCTGAGGTGGAAACACCCAAAATGTTTTTTTTTTTTTTTTTTTTTTTTTTTTTTTTGAGGTAGGACAAAACCCACAGGGACAGCATGCAAACTCCATACAGGTAGTGACCAGAAGTTTGGAATGAACCCTGTACCTCGTTTTTCTGAGGTGATGACCATTGCCATTATGCAAACTGTGTCTCCCTTACAATATTCTATACACAGTCTTAACAGAAAACAAAAGCCTGATTGAAAATACCTGGATGGGTGACATTAATCACTATATTTACTGTTAATAAAATTAGTTTTTTTTGTGAGAGGCATGGATAAGTTTGTCATGCTGCTGCTGTGTGGGCGGGTATGCTAAATTCTTATCTAGTCACTTACAATATATTAGTTTATAAACGCTGCATAAAATTATTTTTTAGTGAAGATGCCTTTAATCTGTGTTTCTTTTGAAGCATTTCTTCTTGTCTGACAAGCTGTGCGAGTGGCACTGTTCATAAAACTTAACTTGGAGTTACACTGATTTTTTTACAGTGTCTGCCTGTCCTCTTGAAGCATCTGATTTAGCCTTAATTAAAAGTAACGGGGAAATGGTGGTGTGATTGTTAAGGGCTGGAACAAAAACTAAGGGAAGCAGTCAAGAAGTGCAGCATACTGAGCATTGTTCTACACACTACTAAGTAGGTGGCAAAAGTCAAAGTGAGAGAACCATTTGCGGACCATCAGTGTGACACATTATAGTGTATGTCTGTGGGAGTCAGTGTAGGGGGGAATGCACTCTTTTTACCCCTTCATATCTTTCTTACATTACTTTCTCACCCAACCTGATTCTTTTTTCTTCACTTATATCTTTTTTTATTATCTTCTTTCCACTTTTTCCCTTTTCTTTTTAGCAGCCTAACTCCTTTCTTTCCAACTCCTTCCTCAAGTCTGCATAAGAAAGTTTTTTTGTACTATTCGTAGTGTTTTGGTATTAATTTATGATTGCATACATCCTGAAATGAAGTTGCTATTTTTACTGTGCACTGACACTCTATCTCTGTTACCAAGGATATGGACCTTAACCTTCATACTGATCATATCATTAAATAATTGATGTGTTGACTTCTTAATTTTTAGGACACCATATACTTAATATCATATTTGTTTTTAATACTATTAGTGGAGTTTCTCTAGTCAGGCCTGCACTGAAAACGTGCCCTGCTAAGATGGGCATTTTAGTTCCAGAACATAAATAACTAAATGGGAATGTAGAAGACTGCACTAAACTCAGACATGTAAAAGCAAGCAGCAAAGAAGGATTGAGGCAAATGTGGCATAAAAAGTCTGTGTGAATATACAGTTCTAAAAACAGGAAACACATGTTAAAATGTATGAAAAGGAAAAAAAATGGGGCGATGGGTGAAGGTCCACTTGACTTAATAGTGAATTGAGCCATTTAATGAAGAAAGAAGAGTTTAGGTGTGAATGAAAAGGGATTCAAATAAAGGGGAAGTAAATGTGGTGACAATAAAAAGAGAAAATATAGCCATAAAAAGAGTAACAGACTAAAACTGATACAAAACTCTCATGTGGGTTGGAGAGGTACAATAGGATGTCTTTTAATACATAGGGGAGTTCAGGATAGTAAGAAATAACATTGTTGTTCTGGAGAAGGCACACATCATATGAGGAGGTAAGTGACCATGTTGATTTCTGTACAGATACTGTATATATCAGTTTGTGTTGGAGACGGCATGCCCAGCAGACATCATTTAGTTTTAAAACTGGATCACTGAGGAATTGATATTTCGGTGGATGTAGTCTGCCTACCTGGCTTTAGTAAACTCTTTAATAAGTACATAGAAGGCTTGTGGGGGAATGAGGTGGTCTAGATGAGATATCTAATATGGTGAGATGGATACAGATTTGACTAGAGAAGTGAGTATAAATGATGGAGGGAGCAATGAAGGTGGTTCACTCTATAAAACTGATACATTCATTAAATGTCTGGGCATAATGGTAGACAACAGTCTAAAATCTGATGGAAACTATATTCTGAAGCTGATCTAATTCTAAATGGTATGTTTAGTCACGTCAGGTAGATCATTCTACCACTTTATACCTCACTGACCTGATCCATTATTGAATGGTGTGCTCCATTTTGTGGTCTTTGAACAATCTGCCTGAAAAACTTAAAAACATACAATGATTCCTTACTAAGCAAATTACAGAGTTGGAACATTTTTAACTACTCAAAATGGTTCTAGGAGTTGTCATTATTTTCAGTTTCTTACAGGTTTTTAAGAGATGCCCTATGCTTTGTCTAGAAGGCACTGTCTAATCTGGTGTGTGAAATTCCATGCCTGGAAATGGGGGAGGTAACACTTGATCTGGGAACTTAATACTAAAAAATAAATAAATAAATGAAATAAGTATCAGCAGCAGATCACGTCAGACACCTAACACTTTGTAAAATGATAGAGGCCTTTTCCTCTTAAAATCAGAAGAGCAACATCTTTCAATACTAATCTTGATATACGCATAGAAAGTAGAAAATATCAGTGTGAAGTTGCAGCATTCATTGTTTTTGAAGGCTAGAAGGTTATAAACGTCACATTTGAACCTATGAAGCTAAAAGGACTAGCTCCAGAGGAACTCCCCTACTTATTGCAGAAGGAGTGCACTGCCTCATAGTATGTGAGGAATTTTATCTGCTGTGTGATATGTTCTGTTTCTGTCTCCTTTGCAGCTGCTGGTATTACCTCACAGAGTTCCACAGACTAACAGGGAAGAAAACCTTTTTTTGGACCGTCGCTGGTGTTCGCTTACTGGTTGTATTCCTTGTTGGGAGTTCTGCTGCTTAGAAACTGTCAAGTCTTCTTGAGTGAGATTTGAACTTAGCAGTGCACTGTTGTGGTAGGGTGGTGATCAAATTGGCAGCCATTCGGTTGTCATCTGAATTAAGAAATGTGTGCCACCATGTTCTGTAAGTGTGTATACATGTTTATATAAATGTACACACACATACACACTCATGAGAGTGTTCTCGTGTGCATACATACAGTAGAGCAAAGAACTAAGGCTTCCACTTTCTTCAAATTCTGTATAAGATGAGCTGACATACACACACACACACACACACACACACACACACACACACACACACACACACACACACACATACATACACACTCAATGAATGTTATTCAGCAAAAGTTTTTTGGAATGCTTTGGGTGTAAGCCAGTAGGAATTCATCTTACAGTATATTTACACAGTTATGAAGTCTGTGGAGATGTCGTCTCTTTGTACAGATTGTTGGCACCCTCCATCAAAACTCTGGATGCCTTTCTAAAGATGTAGCACAGTGCTGACCACATGAAGGTGGCAAAAGCCCAAATGAGCCACATAACACATCCCAGACTCGGTATACTTTCATCTGAAATTGCAGTACTGCTCTGCTGTGTAACATATAACTTATGTGATACTTCTAAAAATATTATATGGAGGGAGTTACCATAATGTTTCATGTGTCTGGGATGTTACATTGTTTTATTTACAAGCACAAATTCTAAAGAAATAGAAAAATCGTATAGCTTTGATTTTTTTTCCTTATTGACTCTTTTCCCTAGTACTGGTACATTAGCCATCCTTTAAAATATTCCTCCATAAATAAGCATGTGCACTATAGACTAAAAGTCGAAAATAGCTTTTAATACAGTACAAACTTATAACTGTCTCATTTTAAATAATATGTAAAAATCTGTACTGCAGTGTCATATTTAGCTTTTAAAGTAGATTATCTGTTTGCTATGTAGTTCCATGTTAGCCCTATGACCTTAGAAGAAGCAGTGATTGGCAAGAACCCAATGCATTCTGAAGGTAAATCATTTGATTCTGAAGATAAAGGCCCATATTACAGGACTGGCTAGGATTATTGCTGCTTCGAAAAAAAAATAGTAAATTACTTGCCTGCTGTGCTGACTTCCCTGAGACAGTGGTCAGAAGGGTGTTGTACAATGGCTAGGATCACTGTTTGACATGTTGAGCATGAGTGAGTTTCTTAATCACCTGCGATAACAACAATGGACCAAATGGTATAAAATTAATTTTCATTTGCAGACTTTATTCTTTCAAAAAAGTATATACAGATGTGGACCAGCTACTCATCAGATACAAAAGTATGAACACCCTTGAATGTGGTATAAATGCTGCAGCTGCGGTCAACATGCGTCTGTATGACCAATAGTCCAGGAATATGGTTGCTTCTCTACTCATCATATCCTTATTGAATGAGCTAACAACAATCTTTAAATAAGCGTAAAGAATCCCACACATTTTTTTTCTAAGACACAGGTCAGCAGAGTGGTGGAACATGTAGATTTTGTTCTTAGGGTGGGAGTTGGCATAATGTGTTTACCTGTTAGATACAAGGTATAGGATTTGATTCATAAGTTTGAGTTGGGAAGTTTGGCTAGGCTTAAAATGACCCACAAGGGCAAATAGCCTAGTGGTATCCTCTGAAAACTATAAAGGATAAGTTTGCTATATATGTGTGTGTGTACATACCACAATTTCATTTTTTTCAGTAAGAAAAATTCATAATCCCAGTCAGTGGATAACAGTTTTACCTGGATTAGAATGACTTGCTTGAATGGCAGTGATTTACTCTGACAAAAGTGTCCATCATTCTGGCTCAGATATCAAAGAAGCATACTAGCAGTTGATGTATACCTCCCACATATGATAATGGTAGCACTGCGTAAGACAAAAATCTGTACCACAAAACAGAGAAACGTTCTAACAGCTGAAGCTTAAAATGTGCTGGGGGTGTCACCTTTTCTTCACTTTAGAATGCATATTCTTAGATTAAAAGTAGATACTTTTCAATGATATCACGTTCACAAAAGTCTTAATTTTTCCAGCTGCCCACAAATGCACATCCTTGAAAGATGATAGACATTGGATATAGAAAACTGAAAATTAATGTCTTACTATTTTATGTAGGAAGTCCTGCTTAAACAGTCCATAAGTCCTTGCATTCATTCTGTCACAAGAATGGAAAACCTGAACTGAAACTGCAGATTTTTGAGTGTGTGTGTGTGTGTGTGTGTGTGTGTGTGTGTGTGTGTGTGTGTGTGTGTGTGTGTGTGTGCGTGTGCGTGACTGTGCATGTATGTGTGCGTGTGTGTGTGTGTGTGTGTGTGTGTGTGTGTGTGTGTGTGTGTGTGTGTGTGTGTGTGTGTATCTGTGTGTCTGTCTGTAGCTCCCTCTCTGGAGAACATGAGGAGGTTGGGAGAGATGTCTGTGATGTAGGGCTGGAGGTGATGCACATCCATTGCATAATGTAATGCTTATGTTGGTGTACAGCATGGGGCTCTAAAAGCATTAAAAACACAATGCTAAAATAAATATACAATATCATTTGAACATATCTGAAGCTAATGTATTGCTTTCTTGCTTTATTTATTTTTATCATTGAAATTTTATTGTTTCTTTACAACCAGGAACTGTTCTATTACACAGACAAATAAATAATGAAAATAAACTAAAGTTTGACAAAAGAAATCAGTAAAGCAAATCATGTGCAGTAATAAAACTGTACCATATTTGGGTATGTATCATGCAGGAATTTACTCACAACTGGATAGAAATTTTCACTCAAGCTTTATCTCCATGAACAAACTACCCCTGAAGTAAGTAAATCCTAGTGTAACCTAGACCCAATATATTGTGACAAAAAGAAGACAACTTCAGTTAAAACTATGTTAAGGCAATACCCAAGAATCAAATGAAACTGATGGAATATCTTTAGCGATGCAGACACCTTTTCTATCACTTTCACATCTGAGTGGTCTGTACTGTACTGCTGAAGCCCGCCCACCATCACCACCACCGCATAGTCCATTATACTGCTTTAGATAAATTTAATTTAACACACCAGCATATTCTATTTTGACAGAGTAAAACTTCCATGGTGAAAGCCATTCCTTCAGACTTATATTTCTGCTGAAACTTTTCCAACTTCAAAAGAATAAAAAAGAAAAGAAAAAATAATACTGAAGCAGTAGCAGACCTCCAGCTAAGAGACCATACTGCTAGACCAGCAGCCTGATGGTAGACTTGGCAGACTTCAGGTAAATGCTGCTCCCATACAAATAAAAGTAAAAGCTGTGACTCACCTCAAGCTGTCAGTGTGACAAGAATTTTTCTTTCGTTCCCTACTCACTCTACCTAATACATTGTTTTTGGTGTAAAACCATCTGAGGGGGGAACAATTACATACCTTACATTGAATTACCTGATTGCGCTTTCCTTCAACTCTATCGGCCTCCAGCGGTACAGCTGTTTTGACTCATTTTTTAAAGTTACTTGTCCACTCCCTGACCCAAGTGACTCAATCTCCCTTCAGCTATCTCAATGTGCAGTAAGGTAAACTGCATTTTTGTATAATTTCTTAACAGAATACTTTTAATATTGCATTCTATATGAACCTAGTTATTATTATTCTCTTTTCCCTGTCAACATACTTACCTCAAAATTTGGTAAAAGCAGATTGTTTCTTATGGTGGGAAGCCATCAGCCCTGTGCTGGAGTGTTCCACTCTGCTCAGCTTCATTTCACTCCACCTCACTCCACTCCTCTGCCATACTTCCAGATTCCACCCACCTCCCCTTATACTACATTTACGCTTAAACACCCCAATAACCCTATTACCCACCAACCATTCACAGCCCTACTAAATAAAATTCCTGTTACATCTTCTTATCTTCACCTAGTAATTACTGTACACTTCCCTCCTCTGCCTATTCTATTAGCCCCTCCCCTTCCACCTACATTTGTAATCTCATACTTCTCACATCTCCAGCGTACTTGTCACCCCACTCACATTAATTCCATCTCAACCTTTAAACCAAATAAATGATTGCCCCAGCCCTTACAGTATTCTTTCTTCTCATCCCTACTCTGCTCACAAACTACATCGTCCACCATAGTGTATTGTAGCACACACAATCTACAGCTACTGATGTCCCCTTTCTCGCCCAGTCTTTCTCTGGTATCAGTCCACAACTTTATCATACCCATTTCCATCACCTCACAATACCTTACTATCTTCCTCAATATTCCCAACATCTCAAACTACCCCCCCCCCAGTTACTACACTACACAAATTATGCAAAATCATCTTCTGTTCAACTTTCAATTCACTTTTACACAGTGAGGGCATCCACACAAACATAGGGCCCCCTTATTTCCATAACAGTCAATATCTCATACAAACACTCAACCAACATAAATACCCTTAAACCCTTACATCTAAATGCCTTGAGCATATTTAATAAAATCCCCTGCCAACATGCCTGGACCGAATTAAATAATCCCAACATTCTAGCTGTAAATGATATATGATTAAAACCTACTATAGCCTCTAAAGAGATTTTATCACCTGGTTTCCGCTTAGTATGGCTTGACCACACAAACAAAAAGAGGGGTGCCATTGAACATCTCTACCAAAATAACCTCCCATTTTCTCTATACCATAAATCACTTCCATCTTTCTCAAAAACAGAAATCTTGAGCTCTCTCCTGACGACATTTTGCATAACAGCCCTCTATATCCCACCCTCTTTGCTCAAACTGTAGCATATTGGAAGAAGTAATTCCCTCCTGGTTATCCTGTAATGTACCATTTGAAGCTATCATCTTAAAAGATGTAAACATCAGTTGGTCTTCTACGACATTCCTAAATAAACCTCCTTGTGTAAACTTTTTCAGCTTTCACTCTAATCAGCTCCACTACTAAACATAGTAGATCCACAGGCTTGCCATCCTTATTAAACTGAATCCTGACTAATAACCCAAACAACATTACACATGCAAGTGATCTACCAGATACCCTAAGTGACCACTATCCAATATTTGTAGTCAGCTCCCTACCCAAACACAGCAAGTCAGCAATTTAAAAGCCTGTTAGGAATCTTTCTGACTTCAACAAGGATTCATTCCTTGCATCCCTCCAGGCTTACAGCTGGAACATTCTAAAGCTCCTTCCACTAAATGAAGCTGTCCACCACTTTAATAATACTTTTTTAAACAACCTAAATTCTTGTGCCCCACTCGAGCACACAAGAGTTAAATGTATACCAGCGCCCTGGCTCACTCTACCTACCAAACAAAAATCATTCATCTGTGAGATAAAACATTGGACACCTGACAAAAGAATAAGATTACAAACAACCAGTATTACCATCACTTTTTTAATAAAACCAAAGCCAAAATAAACTCAGACAAAAAGTATTTCCTCTCCCAGTAAAACTACTACTACACCAAATCCCCCAAACACATCTGGTCTACCATTTCTAAACTTTTAAACCCAGACAAACCCTCACAGCCTAATCCACTGCGTGCTAAATGTGATATCAGTGTAGCCTGTTCCTTTAACACATGCACTTTATCAGTACTGCTACCCCTCTCACACTCTAACCACAGTACAGACTCAGCTACTGCTCCCACATGCCATACTGAAAATACTCTTGACTTAAAACCAGTCCCCAAACAAAACCATCACACAGTTCCTTAAAAAACTAAAAGTCACCTCCGCAGCCCCAGATAAACTTCCCCACAGAATACGTAAGACTAGCAGCTTACTCTGTGTTAATTATCAGATCAGTCCAAGAAGCATACTCCCCCCTCCATATGGAACAAATATTTCATCTTCCCACTACAGAATCCTCTGATATTTCTAACTTCAGACCAATAGCTGTTCTCTCACCTCTCCCAACATTTTATTTATTTATTTTTATTGTACATTTGTTTACTGGGAAATGTCAGACTGTGCAGGATTGCCCGTTTTCAGCAGACGCCTGAGGAGAAAATCTCCAAACAATAGTACAAAGAAATTTATAATAAAAGCATTAAAAAATACAAAACATACAGCACTAAAAAAGTATTAAATACAATAAAAATACAGTAATAAAACAGATAGTAAGTATAGGGATCAGATCGTAATATATAGATATAAATATATATATATATATATATATATATATATATATATATATATATATATATATATATATATATATATATATATATATACGTGTATATAAATATATATATATATATATATATATATATATATATATATATGTGTGTGTGTGTGTGAATGATATAATATAATGTAATAATTATAATAATTATAATTATATAATATAATTATATATTATATAAATATATAATTACAATAATTATATTATATTATATTATTGTAGTATATCATTATTATATTATATATATAATTATATAGTATATAAGTATATATTGTATAATAATTATATTATATATTATATTTTATATATATATATATAATATATATATATATCATATATTATATATGTTATATATATATTATAGTATATTAATATAATATATTATATTATAATAATATATAATATAATAATTATAATATATATAATTTACATATATATATATATATATATATATATATATATATATATATATATATATATATATATATATATATATATATATATATATATAGCATATAGTAATTATAGTATTTTTATAGAAATGTGTCCACTCTCAACTGTTATCTTTCTTTCTCAACTAAAATCTCCACTCACCATGCTAACATGGCTTCCTGTCCTCTCATAGCAGTGACCTGGCTCTCATTTCTCAATACTGTAAGTACCTTTAGGAACTGAAATATCCTAGTCTCTTCAGTATTCCTCAAACTTTCTAAAACATTTAATACTGTCTCACACTCCCTATTCATTCACAGACCCTCTAAGATAAGCTTATCAGACAAAGCCATCATGTAGTTCTAATCTTACTTTCACCATAGAACTCAGAATGTAAAATGGCTATAAGCCTCCTGCAAATTTTTCCCATCCAAGCCAGTGTCACTCAGTGATCTAGCCTCAGTCCACTTTTCTTCAGTATTTTCATCAACAATCTACCCACTGCGCTAACAAACCACTCTGATCCAGTATGCAGATGACTACCATTATCTGTTCAGTTTCCTCCATCTCTAAACTTCAAAAAGCCATTCAATATTCCTTCACATCTGTGGAAACCTGACTTCTGAAATCTAACATAGCCCAAAAAAAATGTATGTGGGATAGACAAGACCTTTTCACTGCAATTTGTGTATGTGAATGTTGCATTGAACAAAATGTAATTTGGGGGAACATTACTCTAAATGCAAAATGAGTAATTAGTTGAGTATAAGTGAGCTGCGTCATGACTTGTTAATTGACTGTTTTTCTGTTATTGAACAAGACTTCCCGGACCACCTCTGCACAATGAGGAAAATTGTTTTATGTGATAAAACTGTCCAATAAACATATTACTTTTACAGAATATTGCAATCCAGCATTAAATGTAGTTTGTTGCTTTATTTTAAACAAAAGTGAGATCGGTATTAGATAGTTTTGGCTTGGCTGTAATCATAGCCCAAAGTCTGAGGCTTTACAAAACAAGTGGTCTGTTGACTCATAGTCCCTAGCCGTAAACTGTCTTAGAATGGTAGTACTGGCTTGCATTTAAATATTAAGCTCCCGTCAGGTAATCAGTTTAGCTGTGCTAGTAAAAAACCTGAAACCAGTCCAGACTGGTATTTTGTTTTTTCTGTTTGGTAATATATCTTCAGTAAGGAAGTGTCAACATTACATTGCTATAAAAAAGCAAAATAGAAGCCTTTAGATTGGAAGTGCTCAGATAGTCCAGTACATAGTTGGTTAAGAACCAAAAAGCCTCACAGTGAATCATCTGAACATGTATAGAACTCCCCCATGTCTGATTCAAATGGAAGAAAACGTGTATTCTAATATGTTTAAATTAAGATAAACTTTATCTGTCTGTTTGTCTTTGTTGACTAGAAAACTCTGACTCAGCAAAACCCATTTTCAGCAGAGGCCCAGGCAGAACAATTTCAGCAGATACAATGAAAATATTCACAAGAAAACATTTTTTCCAGTAATATATTACCTAGATAGTTCTTAATAGGTTCATAGGTTCATACTAGGCTATCTACCCAAGGGCATTTATAAGCCTAGCCCATAGTTATTTGGCTTTCGCCACCCCTTTAGTTTGAATAAAACTATGCCTGTTATTTTGCTGTGCCTCTGTCAAGCAGTGACACTGAAGTAATCCCTGGGGTATATCTGCGATCCCCCATCCATTGGTCAAGATTCCTCTTGAACAAGGCCAGCGAGGTGCTCTGCCTCACATGTACCGGGATTTTGTTCCACAGCATAGGGAGTCTCTGGGTGATGAATCTGTCCCTCCAGCATGTTCTATTAATAACCGTGTCAAGGTTTAAGTCTCCCGCCCTTGTGGTTCTGAGGGATCTAGATTTTTTTGAGGTGAAGCATATTCATCAAATCAGGGTTTGACATGGCCTTATATGTCAGGCACAGGTCACCTCTGAGCAAGCGGTATGAGACTGAATAGAGCTGGAGTTCTTTCAGTTGGGCAGCATAAGAAATATTTTTGAGACCCTTTATCCTTTTGGTGAGGAACTTTTGGGGCCTCTCCAGCTGCTGCAGGTGTCTGGTCAGATACATTCCGAATGGGGCATTGTACTCAATCATAGGTCTAATGAGTGATGAGTACAGGGGGGCGATGACCTCCCTTGATCTAGATGTGAATCCCTTCATGATCAGGTGGGCAATGTAGAAGGTTTTCCTAACTACTTTAGCAACATGAGTGTCAAACGAAAGGCTACTGTCAACCTGGGTCCCCAGATCCCTGATGACTTCTTCTGTGCTCAGTGGATTGCCACCTATATGGTAGCTAGGGGTAACCTTGTTTTTCCCGAAGGGTATGACTATGCATTTCTTGGCATTTAACTTTAGGCCATGGCTCTGGCACCAGTTATCCGTTTCTGTGAGGCCCTTCTGAAGGATATCTGTGTCAGATGTGTTTTCGACTATGGCCCAGTTTGCAGTCATCTGCAAACTTTGTCAGCCATAACCCTCCTGTGTTTGCTTGTACTTCAGAAAAGTAGATGCCGAACAAGAGTGGACCCAGGACTGAGCCCTGTGGGACACCACTTGTGACAGGCTTTGAGTCTGACATGGCTCCAGCAACTCTGACCCTGTAGGTTCTGTCACTTAGCCAGTTTGCAACCCATCTTGTGATGTATGGGTTTACATTCAAGCTGATGAGTTTTTTGATGATACCTGAGTGGGGTATTGTGTCAAAGGCCTTTGCCAGGTCAAGGTAGGCTGTATGAACTGCCTTTCCCTCATCAATGGCCTTGGTGACTGTCTCAAAAGTCAACCAAGTTTAAAAGGCATGATCTGCCTTTGACAAAGCCAAACTGGGTTGGATCCAAAGTCTGCAAGTTCCCTATGTCTTTATTTATGAGTTCCATTATGATCCTCTCCATGGCTTTGCAGATAAGGCTTGTCAAGCTAATGGGACGGTAATTTCCAGGGTCGGTGGAGGCACCGCCCTTGTGAAGTGGGACCACAGTCAGTCGCCACTCCTTGGGTACGTATCCTGAGGTGAGGCTAAGCTTAAACAGCTGTCCTAACTGCGGGTTTAATTCCTCATTGAGTTCATGCAGCACACAGCCGGGGACACCATCCGTCCCATGGATGCTGTGTTTTTGCTTTGCAGAGAGCAGTTCTCACCTGGGCGTTGGAGATGTTTGGGGGGGCTACAATCCTCTGGTATAGATATCTCTCCTTTTGGTGGGGGGGGAGAAGTTTGCACTGAACCTGTCAGCCAGTATGTTGGCAATGTGTGTAGGTTCAGTAATCTTCACATCATTTTGAACTAATTCTGAGCATATCTGGGAGTTTCCTCCTAGGTTTCTAACATAGCTAAAGAAGGCCTTATGATTGTCTTTTGAATCCTTGGCGATTTTTCTCTCAAAATTTGCCTTGGATGATTTTATGAGAGCTCTTAGTTTTTTACTTATAATAATCAAAGGTGTCTTACCTTTCAAGGTAAGATATCTAGATACAAACAGCTATTTGTTCTGTAATGGCACTGTACAAAGCTAAAACAGTTATTTCTGCTGTGGTGACATGCATGATATTAAATGTGAAATATATGACGTTTAGTATGCAAACAGTTCATGTGCAATACAAATATGGGTAAGGAGGGTTCCGCTGTAGATGTTAGGAAAAAATAACATTGAGGTAAGAGTACAAAACATTAGTCAGTAGTTATAGTTAAAGCTAGAAGAAGGAGAGAGGTCTCTCACGGCAAGTGAAGACAAAAAAAAAAAAGGTCTAAAGGTCTTTCACGGCAAGTGAAGACCAAAAAAAAAAAAGGGGGGGGGTCTTTAATGCGGAACACATTAAAGAACAGTAGCTCTGCACGAAATATGGAGCTTCTCGTGTTTAATGCATTGCAGTTCCGCATTCAACACAAGTAGTTCCGTGTTTAGTGATTTTTGATTGGCCCTTATACCGGCATATGGGCCAATCAAAAATCTCTAAACACAGAGCTTCTCGTGTTTAATGCGGAACACAAGAAGCTCCGTGTTTAGCAATTTTTGATTGGCCCGTATGCCAGGTATACGGGCCAATCAAAAAAAAAAAACAAAAAAACAAACAAAGCAGAGGCTGGCCGGGATTTAAACCGGCAGGGCGGGACTCGGGATCAGGCTGCTGATCTCGGGACAGTCCCGCCCAAATAGGGACGTCTGGCAACCCTGGGTGGGATTGAGTTCTAGAGTTTTGATATGTAATGGGAGTACAATGAGTCACCTGGTGAGTTATTAGACTTTGTTGTGATTACTAGCTTAATTATGTAATGGAAGTATAGTGTGTCACCTGCTGAGTTATTAGACTTTGTTGTGATTACTAGTTTAGATAATGTGAGTATAGTGAGTAACCTGCTGAGTTATTAGACTTTGTTGTGATTACTAGTTTAGATATGTAATGGAAGTATAGTGAGTCACCTGCTGAGTTATTAGACTTTGTTATGATTACTAGTTTAGATACGTAATGGGAGTACAGTGAGTCACCTGATGAGTTATTAGACTTTGTTGTGATTACTAGTTTAAATATGTAATGGAAGTATAGTGAGTCACCTGCTGAGTTATTAGACTTTATTGTGATTACTAGTTTAGATATGTAATGTGAGTACAGTAACTCACCTGATGAGTTATTAGACTTTGTTATGATTACTAGTTTAGATGTGTAATGGGAGTACAGTGAGTCGCCTGCTGAGTTATAAGACTGTTGTGATTACTAGTTTAGATGTGTAATGTGAGTACAGTGAGTCACCTGCTGAGTTATTAGACTTTGATATGATTACTAGTTTAGATATGTAATGGGAGTAGAGTGAGTCACCTGCTGAGTTATTAGACTTTGATATGATAACTAAGAGTTTATTGGTTGATCTACCTGGAGAGCAGTGCTGCAGGGTGTCTTTTAGTGTTGGACATTTTCTGGTGCATGTATAAGATCATGTGCATTAATAATAGTTGTGAGTAAGTTAAATAGTTGGGTATCCCAAGCCAGTTTAGTTGTTTTCATGGCTCTACAGTGGTGAGTCCTATACTGAAGACTGGCTGCAAATTTGCCTGCTTTATTGTAACAAGTGGAGAATTTAGCCTTAAATGTAGTATTTAGGTTTGCCAAGTATAAGTGAGGCATACAGTAGGGATGGAAGAAAGTAGGTAGCAGATGCTGGTGTTTGTCTTGTGTCTTTTTGTGTGGTTTCTATCTATAGTATGGTATGTTTTATAATGGATTGTGATATGTGTTGGTCAAATTTGAGGTTTATTGTCAATTTGGATTTCCAGAAATTTTGTATGGGTTACTGTTTCAATTTTTGTGTTACTAGATGAAGTTATTTAAAAATACTGTGTTTAATTTTGGTATTGTTTAGAAATGTAGAGAATAAGTTTTGCTCTTTTAGGATTTAATAATAGATCTACATATTTTATCCAAATTTCAGTAGCAGTGAAAAGAATTACACAGTCTGGAAAGTCTTGATTCATTGCTGTCTATTTTCGTCCATTCAAACATGTCAGGTTGTTGGATCTGATGGGATCTGACTTTGGTACCAATCTCGAGCTATTGGTTCCAGAGCTGTGACTCCTTCCCTATCCATAATACCTGGGCTGAGTTACAGATACACAGATCTTGTTTGCCACTCAAACTGTATGGATGTGCAAGGAGCTTGCTACTACTTCATGAGAGTTATCTTCAGCTTATCTTATTTCCTACCGAGAGAGTTTCTTAACTTTCACTAGATTTCTCTTGTTATACCTTTCATTTTGTATTAAAATATTAAAATATTTAATGTATATGTGTATATATATATATATATATATATATATATATATATATATATATATACACACACACACACACACACACACACACACACACACACACACACAGAGAGAGAGAGATAAATATTACTCCATAGAAAGTACTTCTATTCTCTTGTAGTGCTGCTGACTTGTTTTATTTTTCAGCTCAACATGCCAGAAGCTTCATAGTTCATAGGTTCATAGGTAGGTACTAGGCTATCGGCCCTGGGGCCTTTACAAGCCCAGCCAAAAAGGTACCCTGGCTTTTGCCACCTAAGAAAATTATTTTCCTGTTCCACTGTCGAGCAGAGCCACAGAGGTGATCCCTGGGGTGAATTTCCTATTTCCCATCCAATCATCAAGATTTTTCTTGAAGAGTACTAATGAGGAGCTTTGTTTGATATAGATAGGTAGTTTATTCCAGAGTATGGGAAGTCTCTGGGACAGGAATCTATCGCTCCTGCATGTTCTGTTTATTGTGGTGACAAGGTTTAGGTCCCTAGAGCATGTAGCTCGGAGGGATTGGGATTTCTTTAAGTGGAGCATGTCCAACAGCTCTGGGTTTGACATAGCTTTGTATGTTAGGGAGAGATCACCTCTGAGTAGGCGATGTGCGACGGAGTAAAGCTGGAGTTTTTTGAGACGGTCTACGTAGGGCATCTGTTTGAGGCCAGTAATCCTCTTTGTGAGGTATTTCTGCGGCCTTTCCAGTTATGGTAGACGTCTTGTGAGGTACATACCAAAAGGGGCATTGTACTCTATAATGGGTCTAATGAGTGATGAGTAGAGGGGAACAATGACCTCTTTTTTTTCTGGATGAGAAACCTTTTGTGATGAGGTGTGCCACGTAGAAGGATTTCCTGACTACTGTGGCAATGTGATTATCAAAGGAGAGACTACTGTCCACCTGTGTCCCAAGGTCTCTTATCACACTTTCGGTGTTAAGTATACTACCGCCTATGTTGTAGTTCATGGGTACAGAGTTTTTACCAAAGGGGATGACAGTGCACTTTTTGGCATTGAGCTTGAGGCCATGGCTTTGACACCAGGCATCTGTCTCGGTGAGGCCCTTTTGTAGGATGTCCACATCGTTAGGAGTTTCAGTTATGGCTCCTAGTTTGCAGTTATCTGCGAACTTCGTTAACCAAAGACCTTCTGTGTTAGCCTGTACTTCAGAGAAGTAGATACCAAACAGGAGAGGACCCAGGACTGAACTCTGAAGTACTCCACTTGTCACTGGTCTGAAGTTGGATTTGGAGTCTGCTACTTTCACAGTGTGGGTTCTGTCAGTGAGCCAGTTGGAAACCCATCTTGTGACATAGGGATTTATACCTAGTTTAGTGAGTTTATCTATAATTCCAGAGTAGGGGTGGTGTCGAAAGCCTTGGCAAGCTCTAGACAGGCTGTTTGAACCACCTTACCCTTGTCTACAGCTTTGGTGACTGCTTCAAAGAAGTCTGTCAGGTTTAGGAGACATGATCTGACTTTTACAAACCCGAACTGGGTGGGGTCCAGAGTTTGGAGATTACCAGTGTCTTTGTTTATAAGTTCCATGATGATATGTTCCATGGCCTTGCAGACCAGGCTCGTCAGGCTAATGGGGCGGTAGTTCCCGGGGTCCGTGGTGGCTCCCCCCTTGTGGAGTGGGATAACCGTCGCTGTGCGCCATTCAGCAGGCACAAAGCCTGAGGTGAGGCTATGAATGAACATGGTACTTAGGTGGGGTGCCAGTTCATTATGTAGTTCGTGTAGAACACAGCCTGGGATGTTCTCTGGTCCCATGGATGCTGTGTTCTTGGCTTTGGAGAGTGTGGTTTTTACCTGTGCAGTCGTGATTACAGGAGCTTTGCATTCTTCCGGTATAGAGATGGGCTCTTTAGGGGGTGAGACGGGGGTAAAGTTAGCACTGAACCTATCTGCCAGGATGTTGGCAATATCAGTTGGGTCTGTATATTTAGTGCCATTGTTCTGTAATTCAGAGCAGATCTGAGTGTTGCCATTGAGATTCTTGACATAGCTATAGAATGCTTTGTGGTTGTCTTTAGAATCAGTGACGATTTTGTTTTCATAACTAGCTTTGGAGGATTTTATCAGGGATCTAGGCTTCTTACTGAGGCTGACCAGGGAGCTCCCCCACTCATGGGATTTTACTCTCTTTTGCAACAATTTCTTCCTTCTGTTGTACAGTTTGTTTATGGCAGGGGACCACCAGATTGGCTTCCTTTTTTTGGAGGATAGCGTCTTGGTTCTGTTTGGGATAGCATGATCCATACACTCATGTAAGTGCTTATAAAGTGCAATTGTGTAGGATTCAGTAGTCGTAACTGTATTGTCCATCTGCATGGGTGTCATGAAGTTCACCACTTCTGTCTTAAGAAGCATGAAGTTGGCTTTGAAGAAATTTTTTACCATGGTTTTCTTAATGGAGGGTGGGGGCAGGATGTGGATATCTAGGGTAATTAGCATATGGTCGGATCGGACCAATGAGGTGTTGACTTCAGGTGTAGAACACCGATCACTCATGTTGGTAATGACTAGCTATAGGAAATTGTTGCCCCTGGTGGGGATGTGGATAAGTTGATCCAGAGCATTGGAGTTTATGAATTCCAGAAAGCGTTGAGCGAAGGAGTTGGTGCATGAGTAGTTTTCCCAGTTAATGGTGGGGTAGTTGAAATCACCCATTATTAGGGTGTTTGGTTGAACCCTAATATTTTTCAGTACATCAACAAAAGAGGAGTGGGAATCCTGGGGCATGGTGGGTGATCTGTAGCAAGCTACAATTTGGTTTGCAGTTTTGCCCAGAGTTAGTTGCACTTGGATAACCTCGGCTGCATTATGCTGAGCAACTAGCCTGGAGGTGTGGATATCCTTAATGAATATGGACACACCTCCACCTTTGGTGTTCCCGTCCAGGTTACATGGCCGAAAAGTGTAGTATGAGTTATAGCCTGGTAGTGCAGGGGTGCTGTCTGAAGCCTTAAACCAGGTCTCAGTCACTGCACAGATATCGATGTTCTCCATTTTAAGGAGTGCCTTGAGTGAGTGCATTTTGAGATTCAGACTTCAAAAAAATGCTCGGAGTTTGGGCACAAGTTGCCCCCTCAGGACCCACACACAAAGTGGATCTATTGTCTTAGTGTGGCTCATCTAGACATGGACTACCAGTCATGTGCAGCCTTCAGTACCAGGTCTCTACAAATGCGGTGAGAAAAATTCATTCTTAAGGGGCTCCTTCCAGCTCAGACAGGAAGTACCCTCTCACCTTATACCTCTTTTGTCAAAGAGAAAGAAAAAGCTAAGGCAACACATAGACAAAGGAAAGAAGCAAATCTTCAACAAAATTTGGAAAAAGAAGTCACGGGAACTTACCACGTCTGTCGGCCCTGGCTCCAAAATACCAAGAAAGACAGAACTTTCAACCCCCTGGCCCCATGCTCCTTCTCCTAGGATACCTTTTTCACCAGAACCAGTGACATCTAGGCCCCACTCTCCAATACAGCAAGAAAAGGGATACTTTTGATCATCCTCTTAACTTTATCCTTTTTGTCATCTAGAAGTCATACAGAGATGGACGTCATCAAGATGATGAAGGAAGTTTTGAAGACACGTATACAATTTGGGTTTTTCCTGGCACCATTCCCTGGAAAGGTGACGAGCATTGGCCATAACCCCTCCATATATGATTCTGTACTGATCCAACCTGTGGCTTCAGGTTCATCGGAACCAATCAGAACCGTAGCTCGTTAGTCATCAGAATAGCTTTTGGCATCTTCGACACAGAGTATGTCCCAATCTCTCTTGATGCCGATACCAGTGGATCAAGATGAGACGAGGAGCCGAAAATTTGGTGCCGAGTTTCGGGGGAGTGATTCAACTCCAAGATTCTGAAAGCCATCTGTTCCCCACTGGGACTTGTCTGTAGATAGCTCAGGACTGAGATATCTTTTTGAACCTAGGCTTGTTGGCCCTGAGGTTTCCTTTTCCTCCTTGGAGTGGAGGGAATCATCGGTGCTGATAGCAGCCTAAGCTTTTCAATCTTTTGAAAGGGTTTTGTCATCTTCCAAAGGTAAGGCAGCTACTACCACCCAGGTTCCACCCAAACCCCACCTGCAGTCTGCGTCTTCTCCTCTATACTCAGTCATACAGGGACAGTGGGTATTAAGACTTTCTGAGGAAATCTGCTTTGTCAATTCCCCGTCTGACTCTGACCCTTCTGCTGAAGCCCCAGAAGGTGTTCCCAGAATACAGACATGTAAGTAGAAACAATTAGACTGATCACTTGAGTCTTTCATGGAAGGTACTGACTTAGAGGAAGGAGAGGGTTCCCCTTGCTCCCTTTCTGAAGATGTCTCCTTTGGAAACATTATAAAATTGATGAAACAGAGAGGGTGTTGGTCATCCCAAGACACTTCTCCAGATGAGTTGGTATTCTTGGAGGCTTTTGGTTCAGGACCAGCTTCGTCCTGTGGTACCACCTGTTGACTCCCTTATAGACGTAATGGCTCAGTGGGCATGGAAGGACCCCCATGTGATGGAGCCCATTCCAATGTAGGCTGATCACATACTATCTGCCCCGACTAATAAAAAGCACTGGAGTAAGGGACCACCTGGACATGCTAGAATGGTAGCAGCCTTCACTAAGAAAGCTAGTGGAGGAAAGATCTTCTATCCATCCCCCAAATAGAGAGGCTAGGGCGATGGATAGACATGGAAAGTGGACATACACTTCACTGACATTTGCTCCCCAATCGCTGAACTGTCTTGCTCATCTTATGAGATTCCAGAGAGACTTGAGAAAGGAGATCACCAAGTCTGCCTCAGGGTACTGCTAGCAGATATCCAAAAATCGGTGGACTCTCAACTTTCAACCCGTCAGTCGTCTTCTAATGCGGCCAATGCGTCTGCTCTTTAACTCAGCTGATGGTATGGCCAGAGAGGCAGGCACACCTGAATACAACTGTGTGACTTTGGGGAAGGGTTTAAGTCAACCTTCATTAATGCCTTTTATAATGGTTCCACCTTGTTTGGACCCAAAGTCAAGGATATACTCACCAGGAGTCAATAGGACAGAAACACTCTATGCTTCTCTACCCCACAAAAAACATTCTTCAGAAACCAGGGATTGGGGAAGATGTGATTCGGCAACTCACAGAGTTCTTTCCATGACTCCCAAGATGAAAGACCTTCCTGTGGCAGAGGAGGAAGCAATTTTAATGGACGACACCCAAGAGGCAGAGGTGGACTGCAAAATCAAGGTTTTTGAATTCCCTTTTCTGAGAAAGCCTTTAACTGCCCATTAACTGTTGCCTGACTGCTGCACATTGTAGTCAGTCAGGGGACATCTCTCCTTACAACCTCAAGCATGGCAAAAGATAACATCAGATTCCTGGGTGTTAAGGATAATACCCAGAGGTTACTCAATTCCCTTTTTTCTTCATCCACAAAAGAAAAAGAAAGTTCCTGTTATTCCACTTAATCAGTGGGACTTAGCAGCCATAGAAATGTCAAAGCTGCTAGAAAAAAGAGTCGTCCCACAGGTCCACGACCAGTTAGAATCTGGAGAATATTTCAAGTTATTTTTAGTACCACAAATGACTGGGGCCTTAGACCAATTTTGGATCTAAGTCACCTTTACAAATTCATAAAACAGACAAATCCAGATGGTCACGGTTCAGTCCATTTTATCTCTATTGAGGCAGGATGATTGGATGTGTTTGATAGATCTCCACAATGCTTACTATCACATCAAAATAGTAAAGCAGCCCAAGAGATATATTTGCTTTCAGATTGGTGCAAATAATTTCCATTTCAGAGCTTTGCCATTCAGGGTGCTCATCAAGATCATAGCAGTTGTAACAGCACAGGTCTTCCCATATCTAGACGATTGGCTCCTCATTGCCCCCCCGAACATCTCCTTCGCAAACATCAGGACCATGTACTCCAGTTGCTTCAGAACCGAGGAATTTCATTAAATCTTCCAAAATGTCAGCTGACTCCAATCCAAACCTTAGACTTCATAGGGTGCTACCTGAATACAAAGCTTCCAATAGTCAGCCTCCCTCCTGCCAGAGTTCAGTTACTACACATGACAGCCCCTCTAGTTCTGAACCATCCAAGACATTATAGCTATGCAAAAACCATGTCATAGTGGCTAAGCTCCCCATTGGTGACCAACAGTCGTCCTTTCCAGATGGATCCTCTTATAGCTACGGTGATCACAGACTCATCATATCTAGGGTAGGGGGCATTTCGAAGTGAAGATGGTCCAAGGTACGTGGTTGACAGCAGAGGCCAATCTTCACATTGATAAACTGGAGATGACGGTGGTTCTCCTACCGTTGCAGACATTTCAGGACCTACTCCCCATGGATGTGATATTCATTCACACAGACAACATGACTGTGATATGGTATATCAACAAACAAGGAGGAACCCATCCTTAACCCCTTTGTCAGGGATCCCTGAGGGTTTGGCAGTGGGTGATATCTTCACAACACTTTCTAACTGCAATGCACATCCTTGAGACCATCAATAAACTTGTGGACAAATTGAACAGAATGCTTCTAATAACTCTTAAGTGGTCCCTCAATCTTGTAGTGGCACAAACAGTTTTCAGCCTCTGGGGCAAACCTGTCTGTGATCTCTTTGCTTCTTATCTGAACAACAAATGCAGCAAGTGCTTTTCTCTGCTCTTCCCACAGGGAGATTCACCAATGGATGCTCTGGTCCGCAATTGGCCCATGGAGCTCCTGTATGCCTCATCCCTATTACCTTTAATGAGCAAGTTTATACAGAAAGCCATACAGTGCAAAGCCACAGTTATCCTCTTTGCACCCTTTTGGCCCCACCAGACTCAGTTCCCCTTCCTGTGGCCTCTTCGAGTACATCCACCACGGATGCTGGATCATTATCTAGATCTACTATCCCATCCCATCCCTCCAGACTGCCTCTTGCAGATCACATTTCCATGAAATTAACTGCACTGTACCTCCAATTTTAACCTTAACCAGAGATGCCAGGCTTCCTGCTGCAGTGGTAAACATTCTAGCTGCTTCTCAGAAACTGTTTAACAGGAACATTTATCACAGCAAATGGAAGAGAATTTCTGTTTGGGCCCCTTCTAAAGGACTAGATCCATTTTCAGCACCTATGCCATCTATACTTGAATTTCTATCTGATCTCTTTGAAAAAGGCTCCAGTTATGCAACTATTAAGATTCAATTGATGGCTATTTCCAATTTCCATGTTTGGGTTAATGATACCTCCATTGCAACCACTAAGATCTCCAAAGCTTTCCTTAAGGGGACGTTTTTACTAAGTCCTCCTTTTAGGGACCCAGCAACACCATGGGACATTACCATTCTCTTACAAGCTTTACACAACCTCCTTTTAAATCAGCTAATAAAGTGGACTTGAATTTGTCTTGGAAAACGATTTTTCTAGTTAAAGTAACTTCAGCCAGATGAATCTCAGAATTACAAGCCCATTCATCAAAACCCCTGTATCTGGTTTTCCATAAGGACAGGGTTTCCCTCAGAAGTAATGCATCCTTTATCCCTAAGGTAGTATCTGATACTAAGCTAAAACAATCTATATATCTTCCAGTGTCATTCCCAAGATTCTCCAACAAAGGGAAATACTGTCGCCTCACAGTAAGACGCTGACCAGTTCGACTCTCAGCTAGAGCGTCGTCTGCGTGGAGACATGCGTGAATGGGCGTACCTTCATTGAAGGTTGTGCGTTAGGGCTGGCAACTCAGCACGTAAAAATCAACTGCCAATCATTAGTGGACCGGAGTTCCACTGTGGCGACCCCTAACTGGGAAAAGCCAAAAGACACAACATTGGATGTTCACAGAAAATGCAGAGTCTGTATTCATAGGACAAAAGATTTCAGAAAAGATGACCAATTATTCATTTCCTTGGCTTGACCAAAATTGGAGAAGCTAGAATCTATAGAAACCGTGTCAAGATGGCTTTCAGATTGCATCTCCTTCATATACCAAAGGAAAAACTTCCCCTTAGCCAGTAAACCAAAGGCACCCTCAACTAGAGCAGTTTCTACTTCTTCAGCCTTCAGCAGAGTATTTATTTGATGACATTTGTTCTGCAGCTTCTTGGGCAACAGTGTACACTTGTGTCCCACTATAAGTTGTATGAACAGTCAAGATCACGTTCTTCTTTTGGCTCCACCATACTCAGGAATGTCCTTCCTTGATACTACCCAGATAGACAGCTTGGGATTCTGTCCCACATGTTTGAACAGATGAAAAAAGACAGCAATGGATACAAGAGTTATGTACTTACCATAACATTTGATCCATGTTGTCTTATTTTCATCCACTTCAAACTCCCTTCCTCCAACCCCCTTCCAAATTGTCACCTTTAGCTTCTAGATAACCAGGTGGAGTTTAATTCCTTTTTGTGCAGTCTCAACAGACTGATTTCCTCTCATCAGCCACTGCTCATAGTAACTTGATCTATCACAGTTTTCTTTGCTTTCCCTATATTCTTTTCACTGTACTCAGTACTCACACATGCATGCACATATTTAAATGTGTGTGTGTGTGTGTGTGTGTGTGTGTGTGTGTGTGTGTGTGTGTGTGTGTGTGTGTGTGTCTGTGTGTGTGTATATATATATATATATATATATATATATATATATAGACACGCGCACGCACACACACACACACACACACACACACACACACACACACACACACACACACACACACATACACATTCACACACATACACACGCACACACATTCACACATTTTCTTCACAAATGCAGTTTAAAATCCTACACCTGTAGGAGCAAACTTGATCTGAGTGTCTGTAACTCAACCTAGGGTATTATGGGTAAGGTAGGAGTCAGAGCTCTGGAACTGATAAGCTTGAGCTCAGCACCAAGGTCAGATCCCATTGGATCTGACAACCGTACATGTTTGAAGTGGACAAAAATGAGACAACATGGATCTTTCGTTTCTTGTCTTTTTTGTTACCTGTTTAAAGTAATATCTGATCTGAGGCATTATAGTTTAAAATAATTAAGCCCAATAAATGATTTGTGTTAGGGTATTAAAGATATTGTATTAGGAAGTTATAGTGCAGGATTCAGTTAATATGCATGTATATTATTTTCAGCTTTTCTGCAATATACAATATTGAAAATTCATATGCTTGTCATGTGCATTATTTCCTGGATTATGTTATATATTACTTTTCCATCAAGAAAGTGGTCATTTCTGTTGCTTACCTCACAGACCTCAGCTTCCCAGTCACACCCCCACCCGCAAGTGCTGTCTCTACTAGGAGTTGCAGTGGATGTACTGCGACCGTGGCTAGTTGCTGGAGTGCTGCATGACCCTGAGCAACATCTGCTATGGTTGTGGACATCAGCTGGGTTTAAAGACCCTGTGTTCGTAGAGTATAGCCAAACAGTCTGCTTATGCTGTGCTGATGAGGTCATAAGAAGGCGTTTGGCTTTGTTGGTCTGAATCTGTCCATAAAGACATAAAAAGGAAAAAGTTAAAAGTCATGAACATTCAGAAACCATATAGCTGAAACACTTGATGTCCTTAAGGGTCATTTGCATATATCCCATGAGCCTCTATTCCAGGAGGTGTAAGGTGTCACACAGTAAAAATTCTAGCTTGGCTAGGTTTTTCTTGCAGTTACAACATGTGCTATGTGACGTGCCACTGTGACAATGGCAATGGCTATAGCCTTGGGGACATCCTCTCCTGGATGCAGGCACCTCCACAACAGATGTAGCCATGCACTGTGGGAGTGGAGTCTTGGTTATCCGCAGCCATGTTAGCTACCATCTATGGATGTAGCAGTGGACTGTCTTTCTGGACAGCCGTTCACCCTTGGTAGGTTAGCCAGAGAAGACATTGCACATTCCAGTGTGTGATTAAGTGCATCCAGGCAGTCGTACATGTGAGAACTGTATTCCCACAAGTCATCACTCAAACCCAGCATCACCCTCAAAATCTTTGCCATGGTTGTGTTGGTACTAGCCTGTGCCTCTATGATGGCCTTACACATAAACTTTATTACAGTGACTGACACACCAACCTCATGGGAGTGAGGTAACCATGTCTCCTGCAAACACCATTATCCATCCTCTTTTGTGGACCTCTCTGCCCATGGGTGCTAGGAGCAGATTGTGACATCTGTCTGCTGCAAGCCAACACACTTCCCTAACTGATAGTGCCCACATTAACCTGCCCTCCCTGTGATCTGTGGGTAGCCTGGTTATCCACATTCCTTGAGGGTTTGTGCTAGGGAAGCAGCAGTGGTCACATTCACTATTGCCAACACACACTCAGCAGCCCCTGCCTGTGCCAGCTCCTCCACACCATCATTATTAGAGGCTGCAGATCATCCAGCATCAAGTGGACACAGTTCCACCATGCTTGTGCTGGGTAAAGAGTCATCTGTGAATATCCTAAAGCACAAAAATATCCTGTGTATATGTGTCCCGGCATCAGAAGTACAAAATGCAAGTGAGTTTTACAAATATTAACACGATAACAAGAAGTACTTTAATTTCATACCTTGTGAAGATGGCTGTGAGGGTGAACCTAAGGTGTACCTGTATACCCCAAATCGGACAGCTTTAATAAATTTGACAGTGACTAAGGGGTACAGAAAACTAACAGGTATTCTTCCAAAGAAATAGTTCTACATACCTGGTGCATCTCCAGTTGATTCTCTCTCTCTGTCTCTCTTGCCAGTCCAGCACCACCCTAACATCTAGCAGTACACTGTGGGACTCTATTGAGGTGCCATTAGTTTTAAGAGAGGCTAGGAACACTTCCGTCTCTTGAGATCTGATGCGCTCAATGTCTCACACCCATTGGCCCTACCTTCCAATGACAGAAGTTGTGAGGCCAAAAAGATGTTATCCATGGAGACAGAGGGCCTAAAGAAGCACCTTATTCTATGCATTGGAGAACTTTGAATTATGAACACATTTCCCAGTAGAAGTCTGAGAGTCAACAGTGTGGTTCTGCTTTCCCTGTGTGTTAGGCATTGCTCTGTAGGTATGGAAAATGTTGAAATAGCATCCTTGTTCCTGTATGACCTTGCAAAATCAATTCATTATTCACTTCCCCTTTGGCCATAAAACATGCTGTCTGTGTGCGTGAGAATTATATATCTCTTTAATTAAAGTCAGGCACATATGTTTACTGAGCACGTGTCCCTCACAAAACATTACCCATACCACTGTAAGTAACCAAGATGATGTGACTGTTTAGCTAAGTGTTAAAAATAGTTTTGCAACTGACATATGTGTAATGTCTACAATAAACTCGAGTACTTACTGAAAGTGGTATACTGTGGTGGTGGTGCTGCGGTAGCATTGTCGCCTCACAGTAAGACGTCCTGTTCGATTCTCAGCTAGAGCGTCTTCTGTGTGGAGACATGTGTGAATGGGCGTACCTTTGTTGAAGGTTGTGCATCAGGGCCGGCAACTCGGCATGTAAAAATCTACTGCCAATCATTTAGTGGACCAGAGTTCCGCTGTGGCGACCCCTAACCGGGAAAAGCCGAAAGACACAACTTACTGAAAGTGGTATCAGAAGCACAGCAAATTATCTGAACTGTGCTCTGAGTGTGATGTGCTGATGGGTGTGTCTTACACTGTCCTTAACAATCCTTCAGTCCAACAAGTGCTTTACTCTTGTAATCTCTCTGTCAGTACATCTTCCCAACACACTTTTGGACATAATAAGAGATGGGTTTGTCGCTAGGTTCATTAACAGTGAAAAGTAGCTGGGCCTGAAAGGATAGACTTAGAAAAGTTACTGCATACATCGTAAAAGCACAGCTGTAGGTTTGCTGGATGAGTTCTTCAGTTATTTAAATTTCTCATTTTCCAGACTTGGCTGCTCTACAGTTTCTTCTTTAGAGCGTTGAGAATCTCTACCCACTGATGCACTTATAACATGCAGATTCCTGTGGGTGGGCAAGGTGATTATGCTGATTAGGGCACAGCTCATTATTGTTTTGCAATTTCTTAGTTTTTGCAAAGAGCAGCATAAGTACTGTCCTCTTCAAGTGGCAGGAATGTAAGGGAAGACAATCTGTTGGATGTGTTTTAGGATTAGCTAGGGTTTCCTTCATGACATCTCCCTATAACTGGTTGTGCCTCTTTTATCAAATTTTCTTTTAGTTCACTATCTGTTTTTTGTCATGGAGGGGAATGTAGGTCACTTCCTTTTTTTGAGGATCCTAAGGATTGTGTAGGAAAATTCCCTTTATTCCATACTGTGTCGGAAAATAATTATCTTTTGGTCTGCACATTGAATAAGATAAACTTCTCCTTCTCCTCCAGTGAAGAAAAGTTATTTATTTACTTTCCTGTCATGATGTGTTAAATAGTTGGAAAGTGCAGTTGAAAAGAATAACCTCCCTCTCTGAAGAAGCACAAATATTGTGCTAATTCTTTCCTTTTCAAGAATAGCACTGTGCTGTAGTCGGTGAACCGTGCACACTGGTGCCCCTGCAAGTTTGAAATCATTGCCTAGCATTTGGGCTTTGTTCAAGATGTTTTCTGTTTCCAGATAGCTTAAGCATTTGATTATGAACTGTCAGTACCCTGTGTACCCTAAGTGTACTTCGGTGAGCTCCTCCTACTGTCAGCTGATGTTCTTCATCAATAACTTCTCCATTTTCATTGTAATGTACCCTCTGGGGTTGGTTTTGGCAGCAGTTTGAAATGCTAAGACTGAATGGCCAAAAAAAAACAGGCTTGCATATGTTAAGAACAAGATGGCCATTTCTCAAAATATTCCCTTTCATCCAGGGAATGGTGATCTCAGAGATGGTACTTATAAGTTCAGGGAACACACACATCAGGGGTTTATGAGGGATTTGTCCCTCCCTGAAAAACAGAGGTTTAAAGTTGAAGAGTGATGTCCGATATTCGTTCTACTCCTGGATTTTCAGGCTTTATGAGCACCAACGTTTTCAATAGGGCGCCACCGGTTCATTCTGTGTATCAGGGAGGCCAAGGATAAGAATGTTATTTCACTCTCCTCTGTTCTTCATGTCCTCCATTTTAATGTTTAAATATTTATGGAAGCATAAACTTGCTTGGAGATTACCTGACTTCACTGGACATTCTCCATGTTGGATGATATGTCCCATTGCTCAGCCATTAGAAGTGACTGTACATGCTCCAGTTGGGATTTATGATTGAATTTGGTGCTTTTAATTCACACAATATCTGCAACTGTGGTTTGTATCGTCTTGGTTAGAGATCTAGCTATTTAGTGATTATCTTTATATCCTCCTGGAGCAAACCATTGGGCAACGTGTAAGATTAAGAAATCAAGTGCATAAGAGTTCCTGAATGCAGTCTTTTCCTTCCAAAGATTAGGATGACTGTTTTTTTGTCTGGGCTTACTTTCCTTTTTTTTGATTATAGTTGCATATAGCACATGGAAACACTTTGACGGGATGGGTGGACTACTTGTGAATTAAAACACATCTGCCATTTGCATGTATGCACATCCAGTCTAGATGTAATGTTGTAAGCAGACTGAATTTTGTGGATATGCATTTAAAACAGCATTTATTATAAATATATTTAATGGAGCATGCTAATAATGCATTCATAAATGACTTTGTTTTCTACTTCTTCCCAAAATTTTGAGAAGAAAATTAATTTTATGTTCATCCTTGCAAATATACCTGAACGTAAAACCAAAAAGCTGGTTCCAAAGACTGATTTTGTTGCTGCGTGGACAGAAAATTGCTACAATATATGTATCTATGTCTTTCTGTCTGTATAGATATATACGTGTGTGTGTGTGTGTGTGTGTGTAAACTTTTGCACACATATTTGTGTATGTATTTAATAAATACACACACACACACACACACACACACACACACACTCCTACATACACACACAATAAACACACATAGAGAGAGAAATAGAGAATGTGTGTGTGTGTGTGTGTGTGTGTGTGTGTGTGTGTGTGTGTGTGTATACATTTTATATATATATATATATATATATATATATATATATATATATATATATATATATTATGATTTGCACTTATGAGTCATACTGTCGTTTGCAGCTGTCTATTGGAAATCATAACATTATTCATATGTTATAAATCCAGGTTTGTAGTTTTGGACAACAGAATATTCTACAAAAATCTTTTTTTGTTTTCTTTGACTTAATAGGGACTGCAGGGAGGAGACAGGAATTATGTTTCATTTCCCATGCATGCTGGAAAAGACTGCAGTACTTGATGAATAATTATAGTTGACTGGTACAATTACAGTAGTAATCCAGTGATCCAACATTGGAAGCAAAAGCCTCATTAGACACTGTAACTAAATAAAACCAAGTCATTTATTATGTTCCACTTTTAAAATAACTAACCTTTTCATGATTCATTACTTCAGCTTCTAACTGTTATAGAAGGAGCTTACAACTTTGACAATGGTCATTGGAAAGAAAAATGGAAATTATATTTGTGAGGTTTATTTAACAGAATCAAATCAGCTATGTTTATTCACAGTCCGTATTTTGCAGTAGTGTTTGTCTGAATGCTTATGAGTCTTGAAGTGTTTCACTGTCTTTGACAAAACAGCTGCTTTCCTTTTTTTCTTTTTTTTTTGAGTCCATACCTTAGTGGTATTAGATGGACAGCGTGCAATATCTGTGACTTAGAAGTTTCAAAATGTAGACAGTTGACTTGAGGATATTACATTTCATTTCCAAACTGTAATAATTAGATATGTTTAGCTAATCGGATTTATCGACAACTTGAAGGTGCACAGTAGGAGCAAGGCAAGGGAATCTCAGTTTAGTACTTACAGAGGTGTAATTCATAGAATTACTTTCCTACCAGGAGGTTTCCCAACACCCTGCAGAGTTCATTGAATACCACCGAAGTTACTGGTACACTGAGTACTGCATACAGCAAACTTGATGCCAGCCATTTGTACAGGTTATAAGTCACGGTTTCCCCTTGGATGTGCCATAGTCCTTTCATTGGCATGAATGAATTGCATATGCCATAATGTAACATATTGGGCTGTTCCCCATTTTTGTGATGCTACTCGGGAAAGTAGATTACTGTTAACAGGAAATTGTGGTAACAGATTGCATGCTGTGGCAATTCCAGCCCTATGTAACTCAATAAAGTGCCAGTGGAAAGAATAAATAAAAACATTTCTTTCAAGTACAGATTGCATTCATTATGATTGAAAAAGCCCATCCAGGACAACTGATAGAACAAACAGGACACAAGGTTCACATTCAGCTGCTGTACTGTTTGTTAGTTAGATGGCCAAGTGTAATTTTTGCAGGACGTCTGAATGTTGAAAATTATTATGGTAGCCGTCCCGAATAAGGATGAGATCAGTGTAATGCAGTGCAAGATTACAACATTGTAGGACAAGTGCCTGTGGCATGTGTATAGTGTTCCCTGTTGTAGTCATGAAGTACCATATCTCTTCAGAAAGTAACCTATTAGCAGCTGTGCGCACAGCAGTTGCTGGAGATGGATATCTGTGGTTTGGTGCACTGTAAAATGCCACTATGAGCCACTTGTGTCACCGGCATTAGAGTTTCACTGTGGTTAGGTGCACACACATGGCTTTCTGTTTTTGAATGTGGCTCTTAGTACAGTCATTCTAGCCATAGGGAAGTGTACTCAATCAGACTACAGCTGCAAATCAGGATGCATGACACAGACCCTGCAAACCTTGTAGTGCAAAGCCAAGACATTTTCATCTGGTTTCCTCATTGTTAGGAAAGTTGCACTATCAGCACTTGCTTGTGTCAAGGTGCATCTAGCAGTTTGAAAGTGTGTTTATATTACATGTTAAGGAGGTGCAGAGCATAGCCCTTGCCTGTAAATGGAGCATACATTACCAGGCTAATATGCCAGTACTATAGTGTTGGGATATGACAGAGCACTCTACAATATGGACTGGGACAGCTAAACTACTATACAGCAGTCGATGGAACATTTTACTGAATTTTTTACATGAATCTGGCTCATTAACCATTCGCAGATGCCAGACTTCAACTGTATCACAGTAGGGCTGTGTACACAATGACTGCTATCACTGTCCCGTCATATTACAGACCCATGTTGGGTAATTTTGAGCGATAGCAGTAGTGGTGTAGAAGTGTGTTTGGCGGGGAAGAGAAGGGTGTGGTATAATGGTTGTTCATAGGAGGTTAGCAGATAGGCAATAGTTAGAGGAGGAAAGAATGAGACCAAGAGTAGTAGTTTTATTTGGTGTGAGATGGGTAATATAGCCATTATATTGGATTTGTAGAGTGGAAGAAACATAAGAGGTAAGGTAGTATGAACAGGTAAGGAGATATGTCAACAGGAGTGGTGATGTAACAAGGAGGGATGGGAGGTAAGGTAATATCAGGTGAGGTGTTGTGACAAGGAGGGATGGGAGTGTTAACAAGGTGAGGTATTAGATTGGAGCAGATCTGATGGGGTGTGACTTTAGAGGAATAAATGTAGGAGTACTGGGGGCGGGTGGGAATTGGGAGCAGGGTAGGGGAGCGGAGTGAGCCCGCAGGGCGAACGGAACAGGTAGAGACAAGTGAGTGTAATAGGAGAACAGTCAGTGGAATGCTGACTGATAAGGTAAGTTAAGTTAAGGTAGTTGAAGAATGAATAAGAAATAGAGTGGAAGGTTTCCAAGTAGTATAGTGGGAGATTACAGCAAAACAAGATGTGTAAGAAAGAACAATAGTAACAAGGTGAGGACAGTAGTCTGTTAAATAAGTATTTCCTGGGAATTTGGAATAGTCGAAAAATAGGGACTAGATAAGGGTGCCGCCTAGTGGCCAGGGACTTGTATTACAACAGTAGTATTTTCAGGGTAAGGCTGGTCTAGGGCTGAAAAAGGACGCTCAGTTCAGCTAGGGAAGGTAGTGAAAGGCAGACAGGGGCTGTATTAAACTATAGGTTATAGAGGGTGTATGGCTGCTGGCTGACCAGGCTGAGTAGCTTTTTCTTACATATAACGAGGAACAAGCATACTACAAATAAGATTTACAGCAAGTATGAGGAACACACATACTTTCTTCCTTTCTTTCGTAGAAGAGCACAGGGGAACACTTATAGGGTGATGAGACAGCTGATAAGGAGGGTTCTTAACTCTGGTTGGAGCATGGGCCAGCTGGAGTGCTGAGAGCAGTTAGAAAAGAACAAGACAGCAAGCAAAGAGAGAGAAGAAACAAAAACCTTAGTAAGGTAGTTCAGTCACAAATGCCCAAACATATCCATAAACTTCCACAATTATACATATATTCCCCAAAGCTGGTTCAGTACAGGAAAGGATACAATCATTCATCTGTTAAACAGTCATAGAACAATATTAGATACTATAGGATAATTGACAACTACTTTGGTCTGAATCTATTATCGGTACATTTGTATAGTCAGAGCATGGTTAAATGGCTCACTGAATGTCACTGTCCCACATACAACTGCAGCTAAGATACATCTGTCTCTACACTGGTATATGTAAACAGAAAAGACACTGCTAGAGCTGACAAAATATAACAGTCGTAAGTACAAGTACTGTTAAAGCAGTTTCTATATGCATTAAAAAAGAGTTTTATCATTCAGTTGTTTATCCGGCAATGGCTAGCTGTGGTCGCATTGCATGGACATGTCATAAATAAAGACTTCTGTGTAACTGCAGTAATATAAACCACAAAGCTAGAAAGTTTGTAGGGTTGTGGTTATAAAATATCTAAACCGTGGCAGAAGTTGAAGGTTATGGCTATAAAATATCTAGACCGTTACAGAACCTGTTTGTTTATTTGCTTCTGTCTGCCTAGTTGAGCTGAGATAGTTAGTGGTGCACACTATGCATTTGATGAGGCCTGGGGTATTTAGAAGTTGCTCCATGTGTGAGGCTAAAGGCTGTGCGGTGTCTGGTAAGCACGCATATTGAGCAGGCAATATAACAAAATTAAAGAATTGCTCCTGTGTTCACTCGTGTTGCCTGCAGAGAACGCAGGTATAAGTAGGTTCTGAGCGAGGTTATGCCTGTGCAGGCAAGAAAAGTAATATAGCTTGAATAAGATTGGCTACAGTTAGTAAAGCTTTCTACTTATTCCCTACTTAAAGTTGCACCACGTGTGTGGCTAAAGTGTATGTGTTGTCTGCTAAATGCGCATACCGAGCAGATAGTGAATAAAAGTAATGATTACTCCTGTGTCTGCTGATGTTGCCAGGAGTGCAGGCTGGTATACGTAGGTTTTGAGTGAGGGTAAGCCTGTATAGGGAATAAAATGAATGTAGCAATTCACTAGTTCCCCACTTAGAAACAGGAACGCAGATAGCGTTCAATAGGTCTGTTGTGTTAAGGCTTATAAGGTTGCTGCGGCACTACATGTAAGTGTTGCAGAACAAGAAAAAGTTAAATAACTTACTGCCCAGTAGCAGAGCTAAGTTCGCGTTTGGTAATAGTGCAGCCCAATTAGCTACAGCATTCACAATGGACAATAAGTACAGCACAAGACCTAGGGACGTGTAGGACTTCACAGGGAAGTATGCATCCAGACTAATATTTATAAAATAATTCTGCAGCCGTTCAGGGCTATCTTAAGTTTCCCTAGCATCGCTCCACGTGGAAAATGCTATAACAGCAGTACGTGGAGGTTAAAAATGCCAGCCAGCGACAAAAATCAGTTATAATAGCATTGTGGAATGTGCAAGTTGAACAAAAAATAAAAATGGCTGTTCTACAATCAACAACAATGTTAACAATCACAAATACAGTTCTTACATAGGAAGAAAAGCCCATGGGCTAGGAGCGCACAGCAGCCAGGGGAAATCCTAGGAATTAAAGATGGCACCAGGAAGGGCAGGTAGTATATGTGGGATTTGAGATGATGTGAGGTAAAATAGGGGAGGGGGGGAGGGGAAAAAGCAGGTAAAAAAGGACTGGGAGGGGCTAGAGTAGAGTGGATGGGAGAGAGAGGATAGGGGTCAGTTAGCTAGGAATGCAAGGAGGATAGGGAAAGGGAAGACAGAGCAGAATAATGGAAGCAGGGAGTTGTAAGTTAAGGGAAATGTAGCGGTAAATAGGTTAATAGTTGAGATATTCATAGGTCAAGGCAGGGGTGTAGCCAGGATTTTCAAATTTGTACTCACAATTCCCAGACTGCTGTCCCCTCAATAAGCCACACCCACGTTAACACTGCTGACCAAGCCACGCTCCCTTTATATTGTTGATCTCTGAACAGATCACTTGGAAGTATATGTCAGGGTAGTAATTACACGATGCATGAACATTTTCATTCCAAAGGTACATCTTCCGTAAGTCAAAAAACAAAATACCTTTCCATTTACACTAGGACAGATCAGTTTACCCCCCCCCCCAGATTACTGTTCTTCCCCTTGCAGCCCCTAACCCCTGTAGTGGCTCATTACACCTCCAGTGATGCTGCTGACTAAAGGACTGTCAGGGTCTAGGCATCACATGCTCCTCAGTGTTGTGGTCTGTAGGTACAACATATAGTGCTCTCCCTAGGTAACATCCAAGCTATGAGCCACAACTACCTCCCTTTCACCAGCATGAGTCACCTGGCAATGCATGGGTCACCTGGCAATGCATGATCACTCCTATGGCCTACAGTCACACTAAGCCTTTTGGAATGGTAAACCTTACATTCCCAACAGCAAATACAGTTTAGCTGGGCTAAGTCATACTGCCACTGACAATTCATGAAGATGTGTACCCATGGGGAGTCAATCAAGCAAAAAGTAAAGAAGTTGAAATTTACATCCTTAGTACCCTGCTTACATTCTGCGAATCTCAAGTCTTTGCTGAAAGGAAATTGGTTAAAGCAAGAAAATTACCCTAGGCGCCAGAACTGGTGGGACTGTTTACTGTCACATGCTCTAGGCACTTGTTTGGAGCTTTTTCTAGTCTTATGATCCAGTGATAGTCTGAACAAAATTATTGAAAAGAAAAGAAATTCAAGGAAGAAATACCATGGCCAATACTAGGAACTACGATACCCAGAAGGATATGAAACCCCTCAAACTAAATAAGCAACTCAGAAATCTTATCAAGCCCACCAAAGCCAGATTTGTGGCAGAAATATCCTCAACGATAAAAGATAATGACAAGTCTTCATCAGCTTTGTTCACAACCTCAAAGGTAACATGACAGCGTGCTGAACAAATTGTAAATGGAACCACCTAAAAGGAATCAGAGGATATAGCAAACCTGCTGGCTGATAAATCTAATTCCAGTTTCACCCCTTCTTCCCCTCAATACCTTTCAGAAGACACCCTCGACCATAAATCCTCTGGCTATCACTAGCAAACAAGTCTTCAATGCACTCTCCAAGTCAAAGAATACTACCTCAATAGGCCCTGATAATATCCTGGGATGCCTCTTAGATAGCATGAAACATGAGGTATCAAGCACTCTAAAATCACTGTTCAACATTAGCCTACTAATTGGCTTCATACTTAGTGAATGGAGGACTGCAGTAGTTAATCCTTAGCAAAAGGTTTGGCCTTCTACTGACTTGGATAACCACAGACCATAAGTCTGACTGGTCTTGTACGTAAACGCATGGAAAGAATTATCATAGATATTTTAAATAAAGACGCAGGGAGCCCATTTTCTTATTTACTTCTACAATTATGACAGATATTGAAATAAAATAGCACAAGCACCGATAGCCATTTGCTAAATACATTCTCACAATGAAAACAGACTCAGCATGAGCATAAACTTCTCTGCTCTTGAAACTCACATTCATTGAAATGGCATGAAAACCCACATTAAAAGAAAATGCATCTGACAGTGGAGGATTAAGTTTACCTTTGAGCTGTTTTCAAACCATAGGCTCCTTGCAGACATTTGTAGGGCCATGCACACATGTATGTGTTCTTTGATTCACCCTCATGATAAATTATATTCTTTGTATAATACATCACAATTTGTTAGAATGGTGTTTTAAATTTGTAGTTATGAACATTTTTCTAGAAAGCAATGAAACAAAATGTATGAAATAATGATAAAGCTACACATTTCAGAAAATTTTGACCATAAAATGCCACTCAAACTTCTATCATTATATTCCACCAATATTACTCAAAAAGCACAATATTTTCAGAAGTAAAAGTCATGCAGATAATTCTACCTTAAAGAGATCTGTAACTAAGAAAAAAGGTTGCTACTAGCAAACAACATTACGTTTCAAGGTTTCATCTACAAATTCAGTGCCTGCTGCCTTTGAAGAATAAATTGTCTGTTACATTAAAAATGGTAAGCTGGTAATATTGCAATAGGGAATGACTGACAATCCAACAACAAGTTACTAGGCATCTTATACAAAGGAGGACACACTCAGGAGTGTAGAACCCCTATACCTCCTTAAAATGCACCAAATAATCTGCAGTTAAAATGGCACTGCAATAATAGCACTCCATCTACATGGTGTGGGAGTAAAACCCACAGCTTTCTGCACCAAAGGCAATTATGCTGCTAACCCTGCTTTCAAATTCTACAATACGAACAGTGACTGCCATTTGATAAAACAGTTAACCACCAAAATTCGCTGTATACCACAGAAGAGACAAAAACTGAATTAGCATAAAAAGTTTTAATCTCTGCTTTCGTAAAACACTTCATCAGAATGATAAAAACACAGTGCTGCACTCTATTTAAACCTAAAATGTGAAATCAATTAGTACTCAATTACAGTCGATTAAATGTAATTAACAATGAAAACATTTTTTTAACCATTTATCTTCCTACTTTCTAAAAAACACTTAATATTTATGCGTTCATTCAGACCTGGTAAAACATCTGCCAATTCACTTGTGGTGAAAACTTTTTTTAAACAAAACAGTTAGTTGCATACTGAAAACAGACTTAGCATGAGCAACAGTAAATTTATCTTCCCTTGAAACTCACAATTCCATGAAAATGAAATAAAACTCAGTCCCTTGAAAATGCACTGAAACTCATAATGCCCTGAAAAATGTAGTGAAACTCAAACTCACAATTCCATCAGCAGTCTGGTAATCAGGCTCTTGTCTCCACTGGCGTTCACAGTTCCTTCAGCAGTCTGGTAGTTGGCATGGTGAATTCAGGCTCTGTCTCCTGTAACCAAGTCACAGGGTCAAGCCTGATCAAGTTAATTGACTAACTTGCCCTCCCCCTTAACTAGAGCATTACACACCATACCTTCATACCTCTCAACCTCTTAGCATAAGAAACTTGGACAAAGCCTAAAATAGGGACAGATTTTAAATATTGCTCTTGCAGACTTAGAAATTTGCTAGAATAACAGCATTTGTCTTAGCATGTATTTTCTAAAGAAGACAAAGTCAAACTGAAATGTATGACATTTATATCAATCCTCAGTGATTTGCCAAAAAACTACAAATATTGAGGAATAGGCCAAAAATGTAAGGCAAAAATCAGGGCATTCTGCAAAAATCTGGACAGTTGAGAAGTACACATATCTCTCACTCTCTTTGTGCAAGAAATCTGGACAAAGCCTGAAATAATGGAGATACAATAGCTCAAAATATGGATCATGTCTCTCAACCTCTTCAAGCAAGAAATCTGGACAAAGCCAGTAGTAATGGGGGACAAAGGCCCGAAAATAGAGAAACATTTTAAATATTGCCCTTACAGGCTTAGAAAGTTGATATAATTGCAGGTTTTGCATTAGCATGAATTTTCTGAAGCATATGGAGTTTGAAACACAAATGTCTGCCATTATTTTCTCACTTCAGTCCTCAATAGTTAGCCAGTAATTTGCAAGAAAAACAAATTTAGGAGAAATGGAACAAAAATATGGGGCAAAAATCTGGACATTCTGTGAAAATCTGGACAGCTGAGAGGTATGATTAGGGATAGGTTTTAAATATTGCTCTTTTTAACTATGAAAGTTGCTGGAATAACAGGATTTGTGCTAGAATGCACTTTCTGAAGAACATAGTGACTTCAGTCCTCTGTGATTTCCCAGAAAACCACAAATTTTATGAGAAACAGACCAAACCTATGAGGCTAAATCTGGACAGACGAAAGGTATGTTAAACACACATGCAATACGCACACACGCACACATACCTACCTACCTTCTCACATATACGAACACAATCTTTCATACAACAAGCAGCTACTTTACATTCCACACACACACACACACACACACACACACACACACACACACACACACCTGCTCTCTCACACATAACACACACACACACACACACACACACACACACACACACACACACACACACACACACACACACACTTTATTTGTCATTCACACAGAACAGCTAGTTCAAATTACATACATACATGTACACACGCATACATGCTCTCACTCATCCAGAAACAGACAGAACATCTACAATAAATCATATAATTGTACACACACACACACACACACACACACACACACACACACACACACACACTTGAGGAGGACATTGATGAAACATTTATCCACACTGATGTAAATGTAGGCCCCCTGTATATGGAGTCTTTGTAAATGTGGATATTCTTGCCAAAAGAAGAAATATTTACTTTACAGAAGAAGAACATGATGGGGTTGCGTATAATTCAGAAAAAAAAATACATTGTTAACCTCAAATGGTTCTTTTATACCTTTAGGACGTGAACTATGTGGATACATGAGTCATATGAGAGGATAAGCATTGACATTTGTGAAAAAGCTAAAATGGGAAATGCCTCATGATATGTATATCTGAAGACTCTATGGTTATACGCTAATGTCTAGACCAATAATGTCTTTTTCAAGAATGCCAGAACTTCAGCCTGGAACACCAAACAGCACTTTCGTCTAAGAGGAGC
>NC_056731.1:1591290552-1591296029 GCF_019279795.1 Protopterus annectens
AGAGGTCCCAGGACTGAGCCTTGTGGGACACCACTTGTAACTGGTTTGGAGTCTGACATGGCTCCAGCAATTCTAACCATGTGGGTTCTGTCCTTGAGCCAGTTTGCAATCCATCTAGTGACATAGGGGTTTATATTTAAGCTGGTGAGCTTATCTATAATGCCCGAGTGGGGTATTGTATCGAAGGCTTTTGCGAGGTCCAGGTAGGCTGTGTGGACCACCTTCGCCTCGGCAATGGCCTTGGTGACTGTTTCAAAGAAATCAACCAGGTTTAAGAGGCAGGATCTGCCCTTAACAAAGCCGAACTGGGTAGGATCCAGTGTTTGTAGGTCCCCAATATCTTTATTTATGAGGTCCATGATGATCCTTTCCATAGCTTTGCAGACCAAGCTAGTCAGGCTTATGGGCGATAGTTTCCAGGATCCGTTGAGGCACCACCTTTATGGAGAGGGACCACTGTTGCTGTACGCCACTCTTTGGGCACATATCCTGTAGTAAGGCTGAGATTGAACAGTAGTTTTATGTTTGGGTTTAGCTCTTCTTTGAGTTCATGTAGGATGCAGCCGGGACACCATCTGGTCCCATTGATGCTGTGTTTTTGCTTTGGAGAGGGCGGCTCTTACCTGAGCATCTGAGATGTCAGGGGGGCAGCACTCTGCTGGGATAGATATTTGCCCTTTTGGTGGGGGGGGGAGTTTGCGCTGAACCTGTCAGCTAGGATGTTGGCAATGTCTGTGGGTTCGGTGTATTTTTTGTCATTTTGGACTAATTCTGAGCATATCTGGGAATTACCACCCAGGTTCCTAACATAACTAAAGAAAGCCTTGTGATTATCCTTAGTGTCCTGTGCAATTTTTCTCTCGAAGCTGGCCTTAGACAATTTTATGTGTGCCTGTAGTTTTTTGCTAATACTGATCAGTGATGTCTTCCCTTTTTGGGATTTTGCTTTATCATTTAGTAGCTTCCTCCTTCTATTGTATAGTTTGTTTATGGCTGGGGTCCACCAGACAGGACGTCTGCCTTTGGAGGATTGGGTCTTGGTTTTATTTGGGATCGCATGATCCATGCATTCCTGAAGGTGTTCATAGAATGCGTTTATAAAGGATTCTGCGGTCTGGGCTGTATTTTCCACAGGCCGGGGCTTTGAAGGATTCCACCTCAGTTTTGAGGAGTGTAAAATTTGCTTTAGAGAAGTTTTTCACTGTGGTTTTCTGGGCAGGGGTGGGGTCGGGATGTGAATATCCAGTGAGATTAGTTTATGGTCTGATCTTACCAGTGAGGGATACACTTCTGGTCTGGAGCATAGAGTCCCCATGTTGGTGATGATCAGGTCCAGTATGTTTTCCCTCTTGTGGGAGTGGTAACAAGTTGTTCCATAGCATTTGAGTTTATAAATTCTAGGAACCTTTGGGCTAGGGTGTTGGAGCTAGAGTAATGCTCCCAGTCTATGTTTGGGTAGTTGAAGTCACCCAATATAATGGTGTTTGGAGAGACCTTCATATTTTCCAGTGTTCTCAGGAAGGCCGAGTGGGGTTCCTGGTTTTGGGAGGGTGGTCTGTAGCAGGCTATAAACTGGAAGGCAGTTTTACCCACTGTTAGTTGCACATGGATAGTCTCTGATGCTTCGTGCTTTGCCACCAACCTGGAGGTGTGGGTATCTTTGATGAATATCGATACTCCCCCTCCTTTTGTGGTTCGGTCCAAGTTTTGGGGCCGAAAAGCATGGTATGAGGTATAACCTGGTAGTGCTGGGGTGATCTCGGGAGCCCTGAACCAGGTTTCTGTTACTGCACAGATATCGATGTTCTCCATGCTAAGGAGAGTTTCGAGTGCGTGCATCTTGAGGTTTAGACTTCTGGCGTTGAGTAGCATTACTTTTAGTTTCTTTTCCCTTGTGATACCTATGGAGGTGGGTTTGTCTTTTGAGCCTTGCCTAAAAAAGGCACTATGGGGGTAGCAAGAGCCTTTGCCAATATCCGAAGCCCAGGGTGACAGGTGCAAGCCGTCCCTAGCGAAGCATCGTGGCTTGTCGAGCATATCATCCCAAGCTGACAGGCATTGGATCCCCTTTGAATGACACCAATACTTAAGCCAATTGTTGAAATTGATCATCTTGTCTTCATATTGTGGCATCATTCTTGGTGAGGGTAAGATGCTACTCAAGGTCAGGGTCATACCGGCCTGGGCTACATGCTCAGAGAGCTCCTTTATGTCTCTTTTCATGTAGTCCAGGGAGGTATGCGTCTCAGGTCATTCACACCAGCATGGACAATGACTGAGTCATATTTGTACTTGCCTTGGAGTGACCTGAGTGCTTGTGTTATGTGGCGGATCCTAGCACCCGACAGGCTGCTCACCGTGACCCTCTCCTTGTTCAGCCTGGTGGCGGGACGTCAGTGTGCCTGACGATAGAGTCACCTATTACAAGTGTATCAGGTGTGTTGTTTAGTCTTAAGGACTGTGACTGTTTGGCACACTGGCTTTGTGAGATATGTGTTGCACGTGTTTTGTTTTGGGGTAGCGGCTGCTTGGGTGTCTGCTTTGGAGGTCTCTGCTGCTTCAGCAGATCTTTATTTAGAGCCTCCAGTATGTTTTTGTGTGATTATGTGTTTGGTTTGCTGTCGTGGTAGGTCTATGTGAGACTGGAATTGTAGTGAGTATGGTTTCCTTCTCCTCCTGACTGGTTATGCCAGTACTGAGTTGAGAGAGCTTAGCCTCCAGTTTGGCTATATGGTTGCATCTCTCACATGTGTTGGAATTTGTTGGGAGGAGGAGAGGGTTGTCTGTGTACATGAGGCAGTTGTAACATTGCCTCAAGATTCCCAGATTCACCAGCTGGACCGGAGAGGAGATTGACAACTGACCTTTGGACATGCTAGAATAATATTGGGAATTCCTTAATAATTGAAAACCAGGGCCAGTGGGGAGTGAGGGTGTAGTGCTTTTAATTTTTAGTGCTGACTTATATAATTGCTTTAGTGAGCAAGTGCCAGGTAACTTAAGTGCAATGTGTTACAGGTAACTTAAATGCAAAAACGACAAACAATAACTTTCTTTCAAGTGAAACAAGGAAATAAGTACAGTAAGCAATGCAGATATCACTAGTGAGCCACAGAAGCGCTGGTGGAATTAGCGTTCCAGGGAAATAACAAGCAAACAACAAGCATATAAACAAAGCTATATTCAGCAGGCCTGGATCTAGTCTATGCTACAGCAAACAAGGTGTACCAATTTCAGTAAGATACAGTTCAAATATTCAGGCACTATAAACCTTTAACCAGAAATTCCCAGCTCAGAAGGGCAGAGTCCAGCCTCTTCTCCCACAAGAGTGCAGACCACAAACCTTCTTAATGTAAAATAACTGGCCTGAAGCCCAAGTGCCTAAACCAGAACTAATACACTTTAAGAATAACAGACACTGGGCTCTCAATCAGCAGTTCCCAACTTAGAAGGATGAATGCTACCTGTCCTGCCACCACAGTGCATGCCACAAACCTTCTTAATGTAAAACAACTGGTCTGAAGCCCAAGTGCTTAATCCAAAAGACTTAGAATGACAGCTAAACTTTAATCAAGTTACTACCAAGCAGTAATAAATACAATTGAATACTTTAGAGAATGCCTGGATTAGTGCTCAAGTTACACAAACAAAGCTAGATCCAGTAGGCCCGAATCCAGTCTATGCCACAGCAAACAAGGCGCACCAACTTCAGTAAGAAGCAGTTCAGATATGCATGCACTATAAGCCTTCAATCAGAAATTCCCAGCTCAGAAGGGCAGAGTTCAGCCTCTCCTCCCACAAGAGTGCAGACCACGAACCCTCTTAATGTAAAATAACTGGCCTGAAAGCCTAAGTGCTTAAACCAGAATTAATACACTTTTAGAATAACAGACACTGAGCCCTCAATCAGCAGTTCCCAACCTAGAAGGATGTAAGCTACCTGTTCTGCCACTACAGTGCAGACCACAAACCCTCTCAGTGCAAAACAGCTGGTCCGAAGCCCAAGTGTTTAAACCAGAAGGCCTAGAATGAGTTACACCAAGCAGTAATAAATACAACTGAGTACTTTTAAGATGATGCAAAAGTAAAAAAAAGTAGGTAGAAACACAAGTACAGTAAAAGCAGATTAAATATTTTTTTTTTTTCTGAACAAGTGCTGAGATCAAAGAAACAGATTTGAGTGCTGAAACTAGAAAACTGGCTAGTTATAGGGAAAAAACTAAGCTAGAAGGCTTCCCTCCAACACAGAAGGGCTTGGGGGCTCAAAAGCCTACAAATAGTCTATACCACTTAACAGGAAAGGCAGGAAACAAGCTTCAATTTTTTTTTTTTTTTTTCTGTTTCCCAGATGCTCTGTTTGTACACAGTAGGAGTGCCTGAAATCAGAATATGATCTCACTGCACTCAGTTGAGTGAGCAAATGAGATGGGCCTAGAAGGAGTATCCAAACACAAATTTACAAGAGGGGCGGGCAGCTGCAAGGCCACTAAGATTAACACCAAAACAAAAACAGGGAGGGTGGGTGGGACAAACGGAAGAGCAGAGTGAAAAGTTCCAGTTCAGCTAAATATTCTTTCCACACAGTTAAAATCAATTTAAATACTGTATTTTTTTTGAAAAAAAGCAGATAAAGGTACTTAAATTCTCTTATACGTCCAGTTGAATATAACAAGTTGTTAGCCGGCCAAAGCTGAGGTTTTAAGCAGAAAATATTTCACACTGTACCACTTAAATAGGCAAGGACAGGAAATCAAAGAATGTGACTACCCCACACCTGTAATTACTAGCAAATAACAAAATTCAGCAAACACTGACTAACTACCAGTTCAGCTAATATTTCTTCCACACTGAAGAGCAGAGTGAAAAGTTCCAGTTCAGCTAAATATTCTTTCCACACAGTTAAAATCAATTTAAATACTGTATTTTTGAAAAAAAAGCAGATAAAGGTACTTAAATTCTCTTATCGTCCAGTTGAATATAACAAGTTGTTAGCCGGTCAAAGCTGAGTTTTTAAGCAGAAAATATTTCACACTGTACCACTTAAATAGGCAAGGACAGGAAATCAAAGAATGTGACTACCCCACACCTGTAATTACTAGCAAATAACAAAATTCAGCAAACACTGACTAACTACCAGTTCAGCTAATATTTCTTCCACACTGAAGAGCAGAGTGAAAAGTTCCAGTTCAGCTAAATATTCTTTCCACACAGTTAAAATCAATTTAAATACTGTATTTTTTTGAAAAAAAAAAGCAGATAAAGGTACTTAAATTCTCTTATACGTCCAGTTGAATATAACAAGTTGTTAGCCGGCCAAAGCTGAGGTTTTAAGCAGAAAATATTTCACACTGTACCACTTAAATAGGCAAGGACAGGAAATCAAAGAATGTGACTACCCCCACACCTGTAATTACTAGCAAATAACAAAATTCAGCAAACACTGACTAACTACCAGTTCAGCTAATATTTCTTCCACA
>NC_056731.1:1591296529-1591347830 GCF_019279795.1 Protopterus annectens
CTGAATCGCTAAGCAGCCATATTTGGCGTTATAACGCCGACGCTATGCTGGCGCCTGGCGCAAGGTTCATGAATCCCGGGGTTAGAGAACATAATGCAACATTCCAAAGATAATACAATAATTGCAGGAGATTTTAATTGTATAGTGAAAGAAGAGGACACAAATGCTAAAACCACATGCAAGAAATCTCCACTATCAAAATTACTTACAGAGTTTACTGACTCATGCAACTTAATAGATATTAACACATATGCTGAACAAGATTCATTGATAGTCACACATTACTCACATAGACATAACACCTTTTCCAGAATATAGTGAATATAACAAAAGCTCTTACCACAAAAATAAGCAAAGTCAGAACAATCACCTGCCCCTTCCTAGACCATAATGTAATAACTTTTGAAATATATTTTAACATTAAGAGAAAACTTACAATTATAAGAATTCCAGTCTATATAGCAAACCTTAAAGAGTTTAAACAATACTATAATGCAAAGATGCAAACATTTCTAGATTCAAACCTCACAGACAAGGTAGCAGGCAAATATATATATATATATTTATATATGTTGAGTTGTTGTTCAGTCTTTCGGCTTTTCCCGGTTAGGGGTCGCCACAGTGGAACTCCAGTCCGCTAATGATTGGCAGAAGATTTTTACGTGCCGAGTTGCCACCCTTGGCACAGAACCTTCAACGAAGGTATGCCCATTCATGCATGTCTCCACACAGAAGCAGCGCTAGCTGAGAATCGAACAGGACAATGTCTTACTGTGAGGCGACAACACTACCGCAGCACCACCACCGCAGAATGTATATATATATATATATATATATATATATATATATATATATATATATATATATATATATATATATATATATATATATATATATATATATATATATAACTTGGCTTCAGAAAAAGAATTAGAAGACCTCAACAAAAAATACTTAGAGATATTGAACCATAAAACAATGATTAATCTAGAGAAGGTCAAACTATTCGCTTACTCTATGAATCCAAAAAATCAAATTAGAATAGCTAACAGGATGAAGAAAATGATAAAGGAAAATCAGATAAAAGAAATATACAATATAGACAAAAAAAGAGAAGTATCAGACTTAGAGGGAATTCTAGAAGCCTTTGGAATGTATTTTAATAAACTCAATACTCAAGAAAATAAAGTAGAATCAAGTGAAGCACTCAGAAAATTCCTTAAGGAAAATATAAGACTAAGCCTATCAGATGAATGCAGAAAAATAATAGATAAAGATATAACTATAACAGAAATTAAAGCACATATCAAGAAACTAAAATTAAACAAAGCCCCAGGTAATGATAATATCACACCAGAGATGTTTAAACTACTATCTAATAATGCATTAAATCTATTATTAAGTGTGGTCACATCAGTTAAAGAAGGTAATAAATGCCCTCCTTCTTGGAAATACACTCAAGTATTACCAATTTTGAAACAAGATAAAAAACCTGATGAGTATACTTCATATTGACCCATAAGTTTATTAAATGTAGATTATAAAATATTTATGACAGTTCATGCAAACAGAATAAAACAAATATTATCATTATTGATAGAGATCAAACAGGATTCATTAAAAACAGAAATGCATATGACAATATAAAGAGAATTTTGTCCCTTACCGATTTCATAAACAAAACAAAAAAAATGAATGTCATTTGCTTAGATATTAACAGTGCACTTGATTCCATGAATTGGGATTACCTTTGGCTTGCACTGGTGAAGTATGGATTTTCAAATATTTTACCTCACTAATAAGGTCTCTTTATGATAAATCTTTGGTGTACATAAACAGGATCCTGTTTGTCAGAGCCTATTACTATTACAAAATGTACAATACAGTGTTGTCCACATTCTCCTTTGTTATTCACATTAGTAATAGAACCATTAGCAAATTTCATATGTGCAAACCCAAACATTCAAGGAATTTAGCTAGATACTGACCTTGAATTAAAGATACAGCTATTTGCAGATGACATTTTATTGACTTTAAAAGAAGATAATAACACACTAAAAGAACTATGGAAAGCAACAAAACAGTTTAAGATTATTTCTGGACCTTTATTTAATGAAAATAAAACCAATATGTTACTAATAAATATTAACAAAGAAGCATTAAATAAAAAATATCATAAACATCTATCTAGAAATGATACAATCAAATACTTAGGAGTTAAAATTACAAATGACATATATACAACAGTGCAGCTAAACTAGAAAGAGATTTTGGATAATATCACAAAGAACTCACACAAAAATGGAATAAGCTATTTTTTACCATGGAGGAAAGATATATATAATTACGATGATTATATTCTTGAAAATTCTGTATTTTATGCAAGCTTACTTGCTACCTCCACCTAAATCATATTTAATACAATTTGAAGGGTTAATAACGAAATTCTTATGGTACTCTAAAAAACCTAGAGTTGCTCTAAGACATCATTTTGACAAATGGGAAGAAAGTGGAATAGGCTTACCAAATTTAGAAGGATATATACAATTGTAAGCTTTAAAAACAGTTTCTCTATGGTTAAACAGAGAATATATATGTCCAAATGCAAACTAGTACATGAAAAAAATCTGGTTAAAAACCACTCATGATACAATAAATAAACATATGGAAATAGCAACAAATAGGTTACTTTGGTTATTGAAGGAATATATGGCAAAAGGGAAACACAAAAAAATATAAATTCTAAATACATTATCAGTAAACAAAAATCTGGATATAAAAGCATGGTATTTTTTCATATTCTCAATAGCATATACACAAAATAGTATTATAACTCAGGACTCAGCAGTTAAAACACAGTAAGAATGGTCTAATTTACTGGCATCAGTTGATAAACATTTATAAAGTACTACTGATAGAGTAAATTATTAGTGAGCTCAACCTTGAAAATAACGTGGTTAATGCTGCAGGGATTAAGACAAACAGTTTTAAACCAACAGGCAATAATGCAGAGGTCTGTTAGGGAAAAGGTTTCTAAGTTCATAGAGCAGTTAATAATGCTGATGGAATTTCCCACAAATGGGAAAGGAATTTTATCAGTATTGTACAAATTAAAGAAACAAGAGTTCGAGTTCATAATAAACAAAATATATGGAAATACTATGAAACAGTTAATGGTAAAATGCCAGATGATAAAGATAAAACAACTAATTCTTACATCTCCAAAACTAACATCTTTATCACTATATTGGCAACTTTTCACATGGCAATTTATACATAGAACATACTTAACACCACACAAATTAGAACTAATATATAATAAAGAAAATAGATGTTGGAGGTGTAAATCACAATCAATAGCCAATTGGTAACACATGTTCTATGAATGCCATTTACTTAAACAATATTGGGAAAGTATTAACTATTTGTTATTGGAACTATTCACTGATAATTTCCATCTTACAAAATCTCTAGTTTTGTTGAATACACCTGTGGCGTCTTCTGTTCCAAGGCAAAAATATGTAATTTTGTGGACTCTCCTTGCTATTGCAAGGAAAAATATTACACAGAACTGGAAAGCTGTAACTCCACCCAATTTTAAACATTTCAAGAACATGATTTTATCAGTCTCGCAGTTGGAATTGAAAACAATCAAGGAAAGAACAGAATGACCCACTTTAAATCAAGTGCTGGAAACAGAAGACTGTAATACATTATAATCTTATTCAAAGATACATTCAAGAAAAAGTTTTTCAAGTATAGACATCCTATGTAAATAGTTGGTTTTGTAATGTTTGTTTTTGGAATTGTTTCTCCACTTTAAGCTTTGACTATGTAAATATTTATTTGATATACATGCTTTATATATGTTTATGTTTCCGAAAATCAATAAAAAGTTATTCAGTAAAAAAAAAAAAGAAAGCCCCAGGATATCGGGGGAAAAACAAGGAAGAACAGCATGGTACCATCATACAAGGATATTAAGAAAAGTAAGCCCTCATGACCAAACTACACCGATCGTGGGTAAATCCAGCATTACCCACATCCAGAAGTAGGTTATTGCTATAAGATATTCCCTGCAGAACATCAACAATAAATTGTAGTAACCTGAAAGACAGAAGGACAGCAAGCTAGCATCAGAGAGCACATAAATGTATGTTGGTTAAGAAAACGTTTAGCAGCAACTCTCAGCAAGCTGCTCACTGGTGTAGTGGTTTCCATCACATTACAAATGCTGTTACTCATAGTTCAGATCAAGGAAGTCACAGTCTTTTTTCAGTGAGGGTGCTGTTATATTTTGGCCCAATTCGATAATATGATTGCAGTAGCAGTACTTTGAATTGTATATACTATGGTTACTTAGATTTTTTTGTATATAGTGTGGGTACTTAGTATTTTTCATATTTTGGTACTTCCACTTTGCTGGACTGTAACTTTCACTTGGTGTAGTGGCACTGTTGTAGTTGGGCTAGAGTAGGCAGGAGGGATAGATGGACTCTCTTCTGCTGGTTTGCATGTTTTGGTGCTACTTATCTGCTTAACCACATTGTCAACTTCTCCAGCTGGGTAACAAACCTTGACCCACTGTCAGTATCAGCAGTTGCAGCTACAACACCTTCTCCAGTGACTGACTGACAGAGGCCACAGAGGACATCTCCAGGTCAACTCCATTTTATGATCCCTGCGATGTGATGGAGAGATGGAGAGGCAAATGGTGAGGCAGCAGGAGACAGACTGGCATGATGGTGAAGTAGAGACCACTGCTCCACCACAGGCACAGCTGTGGTCGACACTGTATAAAGCAGTAACATAAATGAAGGGGAAAAAATAAACAAACATTAAATAAGAATGTAAAATAAGGACAGCAACAAAGGGAAAAAAAAGCCAAAAAATACTAATCTCTCTATGTCTGATGATCAACCTTGCTGATACATACAGGTGGACTAAACCCATGCTAGGTATGCTATTGTACCAAGGAGCATAATTCTGACTAGTTATAGATTGTCATATGTCCATATTGGAAGATGTATGTAAAAGGGTGGAGTGGCATTGTACTCCTTGGTCTGTGGGGGTGAGACAATAATATCAATCTGGTGCTTTTGGGTATGAGAGTTCACAGATTGTGCATATATGTGTGCCCCTCTGGATATATAATGCAGGAATGAGAGAAAGACAAGCCACATAGACATTGACAGTGATACTAAGGGTGTAAGCCAATAGGCATACTGTGCCAGAGTGGTATACTAAGGGCAGACAATACAAATGGTAATAATATAGGCAGCCGTCAGCATGCATTGGGAAACCACTGCAATGTAAGCTGATAAGTGCTATGAGAACAAGACCTCATAATTTCTGGATTGTATGGGTATGCCATTTGGAAGTCACACATGCATGGGCAGTTGGGCCAGTGCACGGAAAATATGATAAGATGCACACTTTACATGCCAGAGGACTTCTTGCCCTTTGGCAGTGTCTCCAGCATGCTACTGGGCCAAAAACTGCATGTCAAGCACAATGAGACAGTGGGCATGTTGTAAGGGAATGCTGTGCTGGCCATATGTTTGCAAATGTGGAATGTGTGGATTCCCCAAACATGTCCAGTGTGCATGTGGATTAGAGGGCCAGCATACATCCAGAGGTTGTGTCAGGTAGTGCACGGTAGTGTTACATATGGGTGTTGCAGTCACCTCTACAGAATTACAGCACTGGGTAATCAGTGCTACAATGATTACTGTGATAGACACATTTTATATATATATATATATATATATATATATATATATATATATATATATATATATATATATATATATATATTATCCTCTGTTTTATGCACTTTTGTGTTCTTTGCATCACACATTCTTTTTGTATTTTATATACTATCACTTCATGTGTTTGTTATCTTATGTACTCTGTATGAATAGTCATATTACTGACCCTGGGATGAAGACTGAAGTTGGTCATAACTGATCAGTGCTCTTGCATGGTTAATACATTCAATAAATAAATAAATACATAAACTTATTCTCTGAAATCTGCTCCTGAGCTGAAAAAAACATTAACAAGAAATACAAGCACCATGAATAAAAGGAAAAGCCATAACTAAAGTAACAAGGGTCTACCCTGCCCTGCATATGTACTGTACATCTCAGAAGCACTCTCTCTGACCTTTTCTTCCCACTGACATAGAAGGCTGAAACTGTGCCTCTTCAGGTCACTATAATGGTACATGCACTGCTCACCAGAGCAATAGATGTCAATAGAAGTTACCACCCCAACAAGACTGTGACAGGCATCATCTTTATATTAGTGACCATCATAAGAGTCCTTTAGCAAGCATTCCCTGTGATTCTCTGCACATCAAACACATAACTATTTTATTATCTTTACAACACCACCTGGGAGCCCTGACACTCTCAGTGCCTTTAGAAGTCACAGCCATGTAGCAGGTCAAGATGCAGAGAAAATGGTAGTCTTCTCACATCCATGCAAATTACTGCTGTTTGGATGGGACGTGCAACTTTGAATGCTTTGTTAGTTGAACAAGTTATGGTACGAACACAGCTTACAATAGGTATGCATGGCATGGCAGGACGGGTTAGGGTGTGAACTATGACATCTAAGGAGAATATCAGCAGTAAACAGCCTACCTGTGGTTCCACTTTTGCACTTTATCACCTCTTTAGGGCATGAAACTGCAGTAGTTATCGCCCCATCCCCACCTGGGTCACTGATGTAATCACTCGTGCTGTGTGCTTTGTGGCACTTGTGCAAGTCCACATGTTGAATGACCCTTATAGCATAGCCTTGAGCAGGTGTGCAATCAGGTAAAAGTGTGATTCTGAAATATTTGTTTTAAGCAGGTTCATTAGCATAATGACCACACTAGGAGCCTCAAAGCTGGGTGATAAAATCAGCCATGACCATTAATTTGCTCATTATATTACAGAAGTGAGTGGGAAAGTGTGGAAATTGAAACTCTATCAGTTGCACAACAATTCAAGTTTAGCAAGTGACTGGTGATTCATGCCTGTACATTAATTTTACTGCTTTCTACATAAGCTGTAGTTGTCTGTTGCTTGCTGAATGACCTGAAACTATGTTGGGGTAGAGTTTCTGGAATTGTGTGTGCAGCCGATGAAAGGTGAATTCTATCTGGAGCAATATGAACATGGGTAGAGGGTTATGTCATGGTATGACATTTGCAGATGATACTACATAGCAGTTAAACAGGAGGGTTTGATGTGTGTTGTAGTACATGGCACACACAGACCCTGCTGTAAGCTGAAGACCACGAGTGTTCCATTCACTGTTGATATATGTGTCTTATGGCATGTTGTTTGTGCCTATGTAACTCATGTTCCACCCTATATGCTGTGTTGCCTTGCAAGGCAGAGTTACAGCTGTCCAGTGGACATTACTCTGTGTAAGGCCTTTGAACAGAGCATGTCTGTTTGATGAGGGTGGGTGACACATTATCTGTATTTTTTCTCCATTGTGGGAGAGGTTGTCTCTTGTATCTACAAGGGGCTTTCATGCAGTGAACCTTGTAATCCACAGCCTGTCATGCTGTGACTGCATGAATGGTATGTCCCCCATTCCTTTTAGAATCACTTCCTTTGTTGGACTGTGGAGAATGTGCACGTCTTTGTAGGTGAAGAGGGAGAAGGGGCTTATACTACCACAGGCAGTAATGTTCTCAGGGGGTTGCAGCAAAACAAATATCTTGACTGCTTCATGGAGTACTGCAGGGAAGGATGATGTTAAGACCTCTGTAGCATGCTTGGACTTCCTCTTCTTACATCTGCACTATGGTCCTTTATACCTGGTTTGGGACTGATGGGAGAACTACACACATAACCGCATAATAAGACTTATATGGTTAATATTATAGCATTGTACTGATATGATATTGATATCCTGATATCCATAGGACTCAATATTTCCTTGTTTGTCGCTGGCTCCACTGAGCAAGAGGAGGGCAACAGGGGCTGGTATATACTGGTGGCTCACCACACCATGAGTACCACCACTTCCTGATGTGGGTGTCTCTATGGCTACTACTCAGTATTTGTGAAAGGCCATTATACTGGGACAGGTAAAGATCAGTACAGCAGTAGCTTGAGTGGTCAAGGTTGTTTATGGTCTGTGTGATGACCTGCAAAAGGGTGGGTCTATATTATAACATTGAAGTCTAAAAACATCGAATGTTATAATATCGACCCCATTCAATCGAAACACCAGAAAACCGAACAGTCAGAATAGCGAATTTTTTCCCAGGGAAAAAATGTGTTGTTCCGACAAACATACACACAACTCAAGTACACCAAAATAAATAATCCACACACATACACTTCACGAAACCCTACACTAAACCAGACATACACCACTAGCTACCCACTTACCTTAACCCTAACCCTAAGGTCCCTAACTACCGCACACTCATCTTAACCCAGTCCGTTCGCTCACTTACCTTAACCCGGCACGTAACCATCGCACCACACTTAGCTGAACCCAATCCGTAACCTCCGTTCTCTCACTTCCCTAAACCCGGTCCGTAACCATTGCACCACACTGCTGTAAATAACGAAGCCACAGACCACCAAAATCTTACCCTAGGTAAAATTTCAGTGTTCCGAGGCTTTGCTATTCTCAGCTTTCACACTAAAGGGTTCAATATTATAACATTCGAAGTTTTTGAAATTTGATGTTATAATATAGACCCCAAAAGGGCATGGCCCATTTATGCGGTATAATAGAAAGCTGATGTGGGAAGCTTGTATCCTGCAGATGTCCCTGTGTGGCCACCCATCATGGTGACTGCCCATCTCATTGGCAGTTCACTACCACAGGAGGGGGATGGCATGATCTAGTTCTTACTGCACCACCACCTCTACACCATCATCCAGTGTTGAGGGCACTGTGGGGTGCTATGGACAAATACACAGATGAGATGTCCATGCTGAAATCACCCATAGCACATACCTGTTTATCCATGGAGTACTCTATCTTCTGTGAGTGCTGCATACCACGTATGTGACATTCCTAGAACAGGACTCCACCATTGGTAGGGATATACAAGGTTGGCATACAGACTTCCTGCTGGCTCCCTAGACTTGTCGATCAGAACCCAACACAGTTCTGCATCATTTTCTGTAGCTGTGCCCATCCACACTCACCACTTCCCACCATTGACCAGTCATAACACAATGGATACACCAACTCATACCTAATGAGTCTACCCAGCTCTCAGACTCACCCATCTGTGGCTCACACAGTCACACACAGCATTAACCTACAATCCTACCACTCACACCTACACACACTCTGCCCATTGTCGACACTTGCCACTGTAGTCCTCCCCAGCTGTGCATATAATGACAAGTGTGCCCTACTCTCAGTACCTTGATTGCCTGTGTCTGTTGCTTAGTGCTGCTAGTCCATGAAACGTATAGTATAACCTGGATGAATTACTGCATGCATCATTTTTACTGTTGTGTAATATGTTTAATCTGGCCCATAGTCATGAAGCAGACACTGTCTCATAGCTAGTATCATGCTGTACTGTGTTCTTCTCTTCATTGTGAAGTCATTCATTGCAGATGGTTCCTTCTCCACAGGTTTATCAGGCATCTCCTCCACTGCTGACTCTGAGACTTTTTCTTCCCAAATGTTTGATCTATGCTGTATTTGTTCGGACAGCAGTATGTTATGTAATTGAACACACACTAGAAATATCTTACTGTATGTTTCAAGGTCATACTACAGGGGTCACCAATGGAGACATCTAGACAGCAGAAGTGGGCCATAAGCATTTAAATCACACATTCAAAAATAATTTGTGTCTGTGACAGGATGATATAAGCATTCTCTGCCACAGTCTGTGGGTTTCTTACTGGTGTCACTAGCCATGGCTCCAGGGTATATCCAACATCACCAATAAGATGGAGCTATGGAAAATCACCCAAACAAACCACTGATATAAGTCACTTGTGGTCCACATATGGGATTCATGGGCACTGTCTGGGGGGTCTGCTGACACAAGTGAGACTTTATTGCAATGTGAATGCACTTAATAGCTCACAGTACCTCACAGAAACAGTCTATGTCATAAAAGGCCAGCATGGTGTTGCTTCTCTCCTCTGCAGCTCACAGGAACCACATATTCTTATCCACATGCTGTAGCTGATGGAGTATCCTTGAGGCAGATGCATGGATACACTAGGGTTACCAACACTTTCAAGAGAAAATCCAGGATGATAGATACCCAAGCGCCAAAGGCACAAGGAAAAGTTTTTGGTGGGGACTCCTGGGGTATCACCCCAGGAAAATTGTATAATTTTGCATTATAAAATGTGTGTTTTAAACCAGTTTTGTGACAGTTTTCTAGCATACAGAACTGTCACATAACTGCTGTAAAATATGTATTTCTATCAAATTATTTATGCTTTTTTACTTATTGGGTTGGATATCAGGTATTCTAGAAACAACAAACAATAAGCTTACAGTAAAATCCACCATGGCCAATAAACAGATCCAGAAAAGAGTGGCCTAACAGCATCTTGAGACAGATAATTAACCACTTAATACTTTAATTTTGACTAGTCTAGTATTATAGTAGTATCTATAATTCAAACAACAGTACAAGCAGCAAATGTCAAAAACAATTCTGAATATTGCACCAAGTGATTAGTGGGACTGGTTTTCTGCAGTGAAGATTGAAAAAATAGTAATGGCAGTAAGTACAAAACCAGCTAAAACAACTATACATGCAGGGAACCACAAACAGAACTACAGCTGAAAAAATAATACTAGGCCTGATAGCATTAGGTAAGACTTAGTCTATTTCTTTGGTATGGTTTCACTCAAAGTCATCCGGCTCTTTCTCCAATAATATTTCTCACTGCTACCTGCTGATAACAGCAGCTTGTCATCATGCAAAACAAATTTGTAAAACTCACTGCAGGTCATGCTGTAATTCAGGAAAACCTGCAGTTTGGCTTTCACCAAAGCAACAGTTGCTCTGTTTCATTCCGAACTCCACTTGGCGTTCATCATCAAGAAAACTCTTCCTGGAAAGGCATTGCTTCTGGGTAATGACAATGCGGCCAATACAACATTAAACAAGTTAACTGGAAATGCTTCAGCGATACGGGCCGCACTGAAAAACTTCTGCTATTTGTCACATGGTGATGGCAAATTCAAATCAGCAGCAATGCATGTCAAGCTTTCTTTAGCCATGCAGAATTGATCATACAATGCATCCAAGCCAATTTCCTGCAATAAGCACATGGTAGCACACACAGCTTTTACATGTTTAAATTGTGGTTTGCTGAGAGACAAGTGACTTAGTGCAAAAGCGATACCGCCTTCTGACTCTGAGAAATTAAACCACTTGTTCAGGTACGTCAACCCTTTTTGAGAGAAGTGTAAAAATTTTCCATGATAGACACCTGGAATGGCTGCATATCTTCATTTTCAAGGACAGCATGTGTTTTGGATCCAAAGAACTTATCTGCTATGCATGATTCAATTTTTGTTCTCAAGTCCTGCATTACCAGGAAACAGCTCAATGAACGTAAAATCTTCCCACTCCCCTTTCTGAACAGATAATTCAAAAACACTGCAGATATTTTACACAAAGCATAAGTAAGCTTTTTGATGTTAGTCTTTACCATTTAATGATCATGTATGTCGTCTTCTATGCCCAGACTTGCATGAGCTCTGTTAGGGCATTCACTGCCTAGAGAAATGAAATGCGAAATGATCACTGGCCAAGATTCCAATAACCTATTGACAGCGGGATCCAGAGACAGCCATCTGGCTGGTACATGTCTCAACAGTTTGTGGTACTTCAAGTCCACATATTCAGAAAAACTTTTGCAGGTCCATTCTGTGGTTTGCTGATATGATGAAGTGACTATAAATGGATGTCTCCGTTTCAACACCACAAACCAGTTCTTCAATTACCTTGTTCAGCGCATTGTGAATCATGTGTACATTGCAGTTAGTTTTGATGATCTTGTCATTTCTTTTCAGTAACTCTGTGAAGACTGACTGCTTGTGCCCATAACTGACACTGGTATTATTGGCTGAATACAATGATATTTGTACGATGTCAAGACCATTGTCAGCCAGGACCTGAAATATCACGTTTGCTACAGAAGTAGAATGTTTGCCATTGAGCTTAACAAAGTCAAGAAGTTTTTTGTTAAAGCCAGTTTCAGCAGCAAAATACTGGACAAATATGGGAAACATCTTGCAATTCTTCAAATTTGATGCATCTGTCAACACAGAAAATTTCAATGTGTTGTTAGTCAAGTCCTTAAAGATCGATTCGACTGACTTCAGACCGATGAAATGTGCCACCAACATCTCTGTCTTAGTGCAGTCACAGGTCATCTTCTTGAAAATGGCTGAGTCCATATACAGCTGGTGATCAAGCTTAGCGCCTCAGTCTGCAGCATTGTAAGAAATGTGATGGCACACAACTTAATAGATCCTTGCCAACTCTACTGCCATTGCCTGTTTATTAACTCCAGTTAATGATGTTGCTCTCTTGAAAAAATTGTCAATAGCAGCCAATTTCATGGAATGGTGTGCTTTTATGTCTGCAAACGGCTGTGAGTTAGCAAGTTGCTTTTTCCACCATATACCACTGATATGTTCTTTTTACAAACTGTGCAGTGAGCAGCGAACACATTGTCCTGGACTACTTCACACCATACAAAATCAGTTTGCCATTCTAGCTTTCTCTGCCTTTCTTTTTGTGTGGCGTCGCCACGTAATCCTAGTCTGAATCTCTCTACAGGCTTGCAGTGCCTTCGCTCATATCCATTAAGAATACAACACTGAATGAAATACGCTCAGTATCATGAAAATAAACAAGACTAAAGCAGTAAGCAGCAGAAATGGAAACAGAAGTTTTAATGTTATTTGACAAAAACAAAAAAGTGTGTAACTTTTAAGTACAACCAATCAAAACATGAATTACCGGTATTTACAGCATGTTTTGAATGGGTAGCATAGGTTTCAATCTCTTAAGAGGCCATTGTGGAATATAGACCCTAATAAAGTGTGACAAATAGTCAAAATGTGGAACACCCTATTTTCGCACTGCAAGAAAATGTACCGTTTCTGTGTGGCATGGCTGAAATGGTCTTTCTGACAGAATTGAACACTTCACAGGTTTTGCAACAATTTACACCCAATAAATAAGCACGAACCTCTCTACCTGGACATCACTGAGACTGCAGTACAATTACTGACTGCACTGTACTTCAGCACAAAAGTTATTAGAACATATTTTTTATCAACTTACATTTGCTGCACAATACGTATGACACTCTAAAATGGCATTGCTGATTATTCATATTAAAGAAACTGCATCTAACTGAACATTAAAACCATAGTCCACAGCAGTCTTGCATCAACTTAAATTTGCTGAGGAGTAATCAGCATAAAAATCACTTCTGTTCTGCAATAAGCACCCAGTTCAAACACAGTCAGATTACCCAGTCTGTCTGACTTTTTCGCTAATCAAATGTTAATAAATAAAATAAATTATAGCTGCAGAAACAATTCATACATTGCAATCTCTAACACAGAAATACTTCTACTTAGCAGAAAATGACTAAAGGACATTAATCAAATATTTAAACAAAAAAAGCTTGTGCCAGTTTTTCAGTCCCTCCACATCCTCTCCTTTATCAACTAAACCTGCAAAGTGTTCCATTACACAAATGACTGGTCTGGTGAAAACCTACCAAGTCAGACTTTCCCAGCAATCAAATGTCAATAAATAAGTAAAATAATAAAAACTATGTAAATACTAAATGACTTTACTAAGTCAATAACAAATGAGCCCTACTCCTATCTTGGCAGTTAGAGACATAAAATGTACCTCTGCCTAATTAAGTGAAGAAAGCAGCTCTAGCTCTCAACCTTCCATCTCCAAAATGTGGAACACTTACTAACAGCTTACCAGCAACTTCAACTAGGAAACTTGCAGGATGGTTAAAATGCATTACTGTATAGTTATAAAAAATCATTTTCATAACTCTCAATTGTCCTTGATTTTGTCTCATATCTTAGCTCTTGTCTCTCTTAATCCCTCCTAACACTGGTTAACTTTCGAAGTAAAGTTGCTGAGCTACACTTAATAAATAACGACAATAATTAGAGTTATAGACTTCTTTTACTTCAGAAAATATATAATAATTCACATATTCTTATTCAGTCAATGCCTCATGTTAATAGTACTAATATTTTATTTATTGTTTATAATGTCTGACTGAGCCAAAGCCCTTTTTCAGCAGAGGTCCGGGGAGAAAAGCTCCAGTATATACAGATTGCATTTAGTCATTATACAGATATTATATAAGTAGAAAAATGGCAAACAGCTAGATTTCAGCAACAGCATTTTTTAAAAGTAGTAGTAAATATAAAAAAGCAACATAGGAGTAAAGTGTTTTTTTTTTTGCAATTGAATCATACTGGATAACAGTAAAGTATAAGAGAGAGAGGAACACATAGATTCGTAGAGTGTTATCAAGGTGAGTTTGAGCATTGGCAGATCCATTGCCCTTTGAAATATCCTTTTAAAGTTAGTTTAAATTGTTTGGGATATGTGAGTGTTCAAATTTCAAGAGGAAGCTTGCTCCATTCAATAGAGGGGTGGTAGCTATACAAGTTGTATCCTGCTTTAGACTTGGGCTTATAGATATTTAAGAGGTCTTGGGAAGAGCTCCAGAGGTTTCTTGAAGGAGCATAGTGGGAGATGACAGAGTGTAAGGCTGGACAGAAAGACTGCTGGTAAAGAACTGAGTGTATTGTTTGAAGCTGAGAGATAAGGAGGAGGTGAGGCAGCTCATGCCAGTTTAAATATTTGAGAAAGAGACAGTGGTGAGATCTATAGATTGTTGAGTTGCAAATCTAGTTATTTTGTGGTATGTAGTCTCAAGTCTAGTAAGGAGAGAGGAGTTAAGGTTAGTAAGGATTTGTGAGCAATATGTTAAGCAGGGGAGAAGGTAAGCATGAGTGAGGGCAATACTTGCTTCATGAATGAGAATTTTTTTATTTCTATATAGTAGACCAAATTTAAGGTGAGTTTTCCTGATACAATTATTTATGTGGAGATCAAATTTTAGTTATCATCAGTTGTGATACCAGGGAGTTTTGAGCTAGATTCAACTACAATGGGGATATTGTTTAGTCACTGGATAGTAAAAGAGGTCTTAATGTGGTTGGCTGTTTTGGGAGGAAGAGTAGGAGTTTTGTTTTCTTAGGGATGATGATGAGTTGGTTGTTTGACAGCCATGTTTCCACTGAGTTAAAGGATGACTGGGTAGCTGATAAGAGTTCAGAGGGAGAGTTTGCTATTGTTATGACTGTGCAGTCATCAGCATATTGGATAATAGAGGAGAGTGGACAGAGGTATAGAGCAAGTTTGTGAAAATGTTGAATAGTAGTGGTCCTAAAATGGATCCTTGAGGGACACCCATTTTTATCAGAAGGGGAGTAGATAAAGCAGTGTTCCATCTTGCTGATTGGAATCTATCTGTTAGATAGCTTGCAAACCATGCCACTGTATCTGGGGAGAAGTTGAAGTTAGACAGTTTGTTTAATAGTAGAGAGTGAGAAACAGTATCAAAGGCCTTTGAAAGATCCAGGAAGAGACAAGAGATAAGTTTATGGTCATCTCTGGCCAGGGAAATAGTACTGAGAAAGGACAGAAGAGCAGTATAGGTGCTATGTTTCGGTCGAAAACCATGTTGTGTAGGAGTAAGTAGGTTTTCCTGCAAGAGATGTTCCATGACTTGAGTATGTATGCATTTTTCAAGAACTTTTGACAGAGGGAGAGGATGGCAATGGGTCTGAAATTAGAGATTTCAGTGGAGTTACCTCCTTTGTGGATAGGTATGGTGTATAACTGTTTCCAGATAGATGGTACTTTAGATTCAGAGATTGAGCGGTTTATAATGAAAGAGATGGGAAAGGCAAGTGAGTGTGCAGTTGTCTGAAGAAAGTATGATGGGATGCTATCAGCAGATACTGCGCATGATTTCAGTTTAGAGAGTAGGGTTCTGATGTATGTTGTGGAGACGGGCTTGAGGGAGAAGGTTTTGGGAGGGTTAGTTGTTGAAGAAGAAGCTGGGCCTTTGGGGTTCCTTGTATTGGAGCTATTGGAGTTAAAGAGTTTGGATATTGATTCAACAAAGTAAGTATTGAAGGTATTGGCAGTCTCCAATGGTGTCTTGTCAGCAGTAGGGTTGGGTGAGATAGGGTTTCCAGGATGAAGTATTTGGTTAATAGCATTCCAGAATTTTTTGGGGTCAGATTTTATTGTTGTAGGGGAGTTATGATAGAATTCTTTTTTATCTTTATAGATAAGCTTTTTGACCAGGTTTCTTTGTTCTTTACATCTTTGCAGGTCAATTAGGTCTTTTGTTTGTAGCCATTTTTTCCAGGATCTGTCTCTAGACTTCATGAGAGTTCATGCTCTATTGTAAAAGTGTCCCTGATTATTTCTGGATTTGTCCATGACTCTGGTGAGATTTGTCCCTGATTAGCTGAGAGCTATGATTTTGATGAATTGATACGATTCAGGATTATTTATCATGGATATGTAAAATAATTTAACTAACAACACAAACTGTGTGGCAGACCTTATCAATGTGGAACAAAATCAAAGTAATGCAAACAACATCAGAACATCAAATATTCAATTATTTCAGGCATTTTAAGGAAGTGTTAAAATTACATAGCTCAGCTTTCTTATTCCCTAGTTTGTAGCTATCTTGTTATAAAGGTGCCAGTCATTGTTACTCATCACTTCAGCTCCACAAGTCCACAACTCCCTGTGCTGCAGAGAAGGCAGGCAGGATCTTGAATAAAAAAAAAAAATCCAAATGCAACAACAAAGCCACCAAGATTATTCAGCAAATGGTTTCCCATAATACCCTTTTCAAAGGTATTACACTGGTGCAAAAACTGTAGCAGCACGCCATTGGATGACTTCTGTGTCTGTCCTCATTGGCTCGCTTTGCATTAGAAGTTATCAGATTTGCTCATATATCACAATGACGATTGGTTGTAATTGTGGTATATTAGCCAATCAAAAAACACAAAGTGGAACTACCACTGTTCAATGCAGAACAGTGGAAAAGTGACTCTCGGCTATGTAAATGCAGACCATTCTGCACAATCCGGAGCACTCAACTGGTAAGATGGGCAGTGCAACAAGTAAACTATGCTTGGTACCAATAATAACATTTAAAATCCAGTCACTTCTCTGCCAAGCCTCAAATTTGGGACTTTTTACATCCTACAGGCACTGTCTAGGACACATGACATAAGACTGAAAACATGACTGTCATGGAAAATCCAGGAAAGTTGGCAACTCTAGGATACACCCCACAGTGCCCCCTCTGGGTCACATTGGGAAGTCCCTGTTGCCAGAATCCACACATTGCTTGATGCTTACAGGGATGGGTACTCCAATAGTCTGGCAGCACCTGCATGGTGCCACTAGCCACATGTTAGCAGTCCACTATTTCTGATTGGTGGAGGGCATGGTACTTTGGATGGGGATGGAAAAATTGATAGCATATACATGTCTACTGTAGTGGTGGCTACCTTGTAGATGTTTTAATGGTTTCTCTCAATGATTTTTTTGTGGTCAGCAATCCTGGCAGTTGCATCTCATCACACAAATGAATTTGTTTCCAAATCATGTTGCCATTTATTTTACCTTCATTTTACTGATGCTGTTAATTTCTGTGTCATTATATTATCTGTGTTATTTTGTGGCCTAGTGAAATCATGTCACATGTGTCTCTGAATTGCTCCTCCTATTTCTGGCCTGTTGTTGCACAGAATTGCCTACCACAACATAGGTTCACAGGTTCATAGGTGTGTACTAGGCTAATGGCCCTGGGACCTTTACAAGCCTAGCCATAGGATTACCATGGCATCGTTCCACCCGACCTTAGTTCCCAGTGCCTCTGTCGAGTAGAGCCACTGGAGTTATCCTGGGATGAATTTTCTATTTCCCATCCACTCATCAAGATTTCTCTTGAAGAGGGTCAGCGAGGTGCTCTGCTTGACATGTATGAGAAGTATATTCCATAGTATGGGCAGTCTCTGGGTTATGAACCTGTCCCCTCCAGTATATTCTGTTGATTGTGGTAATGAGGTTGAGGTCTCTGGAGCATGTGATGCGGAAGGATTGGGATTTCTTTAGATGTAGCATTTCTAACAGAGCTGGGTCAGACATGGCTTTGTAAGTCAAGCAGAGATTGCATCTAAGCAGGCGATATGAGACAGAGAATAGTTGGAGTTTTTTGAGTCTGTCCATGTAGGATAAGTGTTTAAGGCCTAGGATCCTCTTTTTGAGGTACTTTTGTGGCCTCTCCAGTTGTTGCAGGTGTCTAGTGAGGTACATGCCAAATAAGGCATTGTACTCGATGACTGGCCTAATGAGGGAAGTGTAGAGGGAGACAATGACCTCTTTCTTCATGGATGCAAAACTCTTAGTAATGAGATGTGCCACATAGAAGGACTTTCTGACCACAATGGCAATGTGGTGATCAAAAGAGAGGTTGCTGTCAACCTCTATTCCCAGATCTCTTATAATGCCTTCTGTGTTCAGTGGACTACCATCGATGTGGTAATTCATGGGAACTGAGTTTTTCCCAAGGGGGATGATGACACATTTTTTTGGCAGTGAGCTTAAGGCCATGGTTCTGACACCAGTTGTTGGTCTCCCTGAGGGCATTCTGTAGGATGTCAACATCACTTGGGAAGTTAATAATAAACTCCCAACTTGCAATCTTCTGCAAACTTTGTCAACCAGAGTCCCTTTGTGTTGGCCTGGACTTCAGAGAAGTCGATACCAAACAGGAGAGGACCCAGGACCGAACCCTGTGGGACTCCATTCGGCTAGTCGGCAGTCTGACTTGGAGTCAGCTACTTTTACACTGTGGGTTCTATCTGTGAGCCACTTTGCAACCCACCTAGTGATAGAGGGGTTAATACCTAGCTTAGTGAGTTTTTCTATGATTCCTGAGTGGGGAATGGTATCAAAGGCCTTGGCCAGATCAAGGTAGGCTGTATGAACCACCTTGCCTTCATCCACAGCTCTGGTGACTGACTCAAAGAAATTGACCAAGTTGAGCAGGCATGATCTACCCTTCACAAAACCAAACTGTGTGTGATCCAGAGTTTGGAGATTCCCTATATCCTTGTTTATTAGGTCCATGATGATGTGTTCCATTGCTTTGTATATCAGACTCGTCAGGCTAATGGGGCAATAGTTCCCAGGGTCTGTAGTTGCTCCTCCTTTGTGGAGAGGGATGACTGTAGCAGTGTGCCATTCAGTAGAGAAAGCCTGAGGTGAGGCTGTGATTGAACAGGGCACACAGGTGAGGTGCCAGTTCACTCTGCAGTTCATGTAGAACAGAGCCAGGGATATCGTCATATCCCATAGAAGCTGTATTCTTGGCCTTGGTCAGTGCTGTTTTAACCTGTATAGCAGTAATACTGGGTGTGCGGCGATCGACTGGTATTGTGATTGGCCCTTTGGGGGGAGGGGTAAAGTTGGCACTGAATCTGTTAGTCAGTATATTGGCAATATCTGTTAGGCTCGGTATTGGAGGTACCATTGTGCAGTAGCTCAGAGCAAATCTGAGTATTGCCGTGGAGATTCTTTACATAACTATAGAAGGCCTTGTGGTTGTCTTTACTATCTGCTGCAATTCTGTTTTCATAGCTAGCGTTAGAGGATTTGATGAGGGATCTCAACTTTTTGTTGAGGCTGATAAGGGAGTTTTTCCAGCCTTGGGACTTAATCTTATTCTGCATCAGTTTCCTCCTTCTGTTGTAGAGTTTGTTTATGGCAGGAGGCCACCAGATTGACTTCCTTTTCTTATAGGAGAGCTTCTTGGTTCTATTGGGTTTGGCGAGATCCATGCATTTGTGTACATGTTCATACAGTGCATTGGTGTATGATTCGGCAGTCATGCAACTATTCACCATTTGCATGGGTGCTGTGAAGTTAGCCACCTCTGTTTTTAGGAGCCCAAATTTAGCTTTGGAGAAGTTTTTCATGGTGGTTACTTTTGCAGGGGGTGCAGGTGGGAGGGATGTGGATTTCCAAGGTGATTAGTTTGTGGTTGGATCTAACCAGGGAGGAGATAATTATTGGTGTAGAGCAATGGGCACCCATATTAGTAATGACCAGGTCAAGGATGTTGCTACCTCTAGTGGAGGTAAGAACGAGCTGGTCCAGGGCATTGGAATTAATGAATTCCATGAAGTGTTTGGCAAGTGTATTGGTACATGAGTAGTTTTCCCAGTTAATGGAGGGGTAGTTGAAGTCGCCTAGTATGAGAGTGTTAGGTTGAACCCTAATATTCTCCCGGGTGTTTAGGAACGTGGAGTGTGAGTCTTGGGACATGGTTGGGGACCTATAGCAGGCTATGACCTGAATCGCTGTTTTACCCATGTTAGCTGCACCTGAAGTATCTCTGATCCTCCAAAGGCAGACGTCCTGTCTGGTGGACCCCAGCCATAAGCAAACTATACAATAGAAGGAGGAAGCTACTACATGATAGAGCAAAATCCCAAAAAGGGAAGGCATCTCTGATCAGTATTAGCAAAAAAACTATGGGCACTCATAAAATTGTCTAAGGCCAGCTTAGAGAGAAAAATTGTACAGGACACTAAGGATAATCACAAGGCTTTCTTTAGTTATGTTAGGAACCTGGGTGGGAATTCCCAGATATGCTCAGAATTAGTCCAAAATGACAAAAAATACACTGAACCCACAGACATTGCCAACATCCTAGCTGACAGGTTCAGCGCAAACTCCCCCCCCTCCCCACCAAAAGGGAAAATACCTATCCCAGCAGAGTGCTGCCCCCCTGACATCTCAGATGCTCAGGTAAGAGCTGCCCTCTCCAAAGCAAAAAACACAGCATCAATGGGACCAGACAGTGTCCCAGGCTGTGTCCTACATGAACTCCAAGAAGAGCTAAACCCAAACATAAAACTACTGTTCAATCTCAGCCTTAATACAGGATATGTACCCAAAGAGTGGCGTACAGCAACAGTGGTCCCTCTCCACAAAGGTGGTGCCTCAACGGATCCTGGAAGCTATCGCCCCATAAGCCTGACTAGCTTGGTCTGCAAAGCTATGGAAAGGATCATCATGGACCTCATAAATAAAGATATTGGGGACCTACAGACACTGGATCCTACCCAGTTCGGCTTTGTTAAGGGCAGATCCTGCCTCATAAACCTGGTCGATTTCTTTGAAACAGTCACCAAGGCCATTGATGAGGGGAAGGTGGTCCACACAGCCTACCTGGACCTCGCAAAAGCCTTTGATACAATACCCCACTCGGGCATTATAGATAAGCTCACCAGCTTAAATATAAACCCCTATGTCACTAGATGGGCTGCAAACTGGCTCAAGGACAGAACCCACATGGTTAGAATTGCTGGAGCCATGTCAGACTCCAAACCAGTTACAAGTGGCGTCCCACAAGGCTCAGTCCTGGGACTGCTCTTGTTCGGTATATATTTCTCGGAGGTACAGGCCAACACGGAAGGACTGTGGCTGACCAAGTTCGCAAAGTGCCCACAAATTACCACATAGGTGGTAATCCATTAAGTACGGCTGTTTTGCCTTAGGGGCTTTGGTTGATTGGCACACTGTTTAGGAGAGTTATGTGTCTAGTGATTACTGTTGTGTTGTGGTGGTCGAGTGCATTTCTGCCTTGGAGGTCTCTGCTGTTTGGGTAGAATTTTATTGAGAGCCTCCTCGAAGGTGGGTGTGTGATTTGTGTTTTTATGTGAAGGCAGTGCTGATGTGGGCTCTGGAGGGCTATGTGTTCCATGTGGTGTGGTGCAAGTGTTGACCTTCTCCCTATTGATCAGCTATTCTGGTCTTGGCTGGAGAGTGTGTGGCTTCCAATTTGGATATATAAGTGCATCTCTCGCAAGTCTGAATGTTGGGAGGTAAGAGAAGTGGGTTGGTGTACATGAGGCATTTGCTACATTGCCTCAGAATGCCCAAGTTCACCAGGTTAATAGGAGAAAGCACAGGGAACTGACCTGGGCATTAGTAATAAGTACTGGATCTGTTTCCTTGTAAAACGTTTAGTGCTGGTAACACTTTTGTGTGCTACAATAATTGCTACAAGAAGTCTGTTTAAGTGCTACACTAATAAGCTCGTAAAAGTGCAGGAGAGGAGAGAACTAGCAGATCAAAGGGAAAAATTGAAGAGCAGACTTTGACACCTCTCACTTTGGCACCACTCAAAAGCTTACAAACAGTCCTGGATACATCAAGTCTGTATCTGGACTAGACTAGTTACAGGAAAGGTGGGAAACAAGCTCAAAAGCGGGTTTTTAAACCAGAAAGATGAGAGATATGGAAAAACTGCCCAAATGGCCAATAAACTACAATTTCTGGGCCAGAAACCACTCCTCTTGTGGTAGATAGCCTACCTAGTGCTTGCCACTCCCATTGATAAGCTAAATGCAAAACATTTCTGAATCACAGGGACAATACTGGAAAATTCATCAAACAAGTTAATGAAATTTCTTACATGTTTGAAGCTCTGTGGGACTTTATGCAAATACAGGAAAAGAAATGGAAAATTAAACATGCACTGTACAGCAGTTAGTGCAGTGCATTAAGGCTGTGATCTGCTAATGAGCGTCATCCTGCTTTCATCGATCTGATTCTGTCACTTTCCAAGTGTCCACTTTGACCCTGTGGAAGTTATTTAACCAGACAGTGCTCCCAGGCCTTCATTGCACACTTACCTCAACCCATTTGGACAACCTTGTTAACAAAACATATAAATAAATAAAATAAACTTTTGGTCTGTCATATAGCACAAAATGTACCCCTAGTACCTAAACTAAATCATTTCATAATACTACAATAAACAGAAAAATGGCTGGCAAGCATCCATGGGGTGTGTCTATTTCCCTATGCCATATTACAGAAATGAATACCAGAATTATTGGCCATCTATAAATGAGATGCATTTTCATAGTTAATAAGGAATGGATCAGCTCCCTAAGATGTATGAGTCTCAATAGCAGTCACTTATTAAAATGAAAGATTTTATACATAATTAAAATTTAGTTATAACCTTACCTTAGTGCTGAAGTAAGATTGCTGAAACCAATAATAAATGAAAGAGTAAGCTACAAATGTAATATTAAATAAGGGATCAACAAAAGACACACAATGTGTTTATGTGAAGTGGAACTTGTTTACTAAAGGGCTATTCTATTGTGGGACCCCAGCAAAAGGATTACACGAACGACTGCATTACTACTTAAGAAGCAAAGTGAAAAAGGTTAACTTGCCTAAGATGTGTGGATATATTTAGGAATTTTAGAAGAGGAAAATACACAATGAATGAATGCAAACTAAACATAAAATTAATTATAGGAAACATTCTAGAACAATCGCATACTCCTTTTATTGACTAGAAATTGGTAAACTCAGAAGATAATAATATAGTTTTTCATTTACAAAAGGATAATGGACTCAAATTTTACAAAAAAAGACATCAATAGTGCAGGATGCTTTCTGGTGGATACTCTTGGCCATTAATTGGAATGTTTTTCATGAAAACCTACATAAAAATAATCTGAAAAGTTCACGACTGAAACTGCTTGTACTTGATACATCCATTTTGTGCACTGCAAGTATTCATTTTTTCCCTTTTTCATTCTATGCTTAATCATACAACATATTAGAATTTTCTTTAAAATAATCTATCAGCTTCACCTGAAACAAAAACAGCCCTGCAGTGACTGAACATGAAATTAAGAGCAATGATAGGAAACATTCTGGAACAATCATGCACTCCTTTTATTGAACGGAAATTGATAAAGTCAGAAGATAAGATATTTATTCATTTACAAAATGACAATGGATGCAAACTTTATAAAAATAGCCATCATAATGCAAGATGCGTTCTGATGGATATTCTTGACCATTAATTTGAATTTTTTCATGAAAACCTAAATAATCTGAAAAGTATATGACTAAAACTGCGTGTACCTGATTTAGCTATTTCATGTACTGCAAATATTCATTTTCTTTCCTTTTTCAATCTATAATTAATCACACAACACATTAGGATTATCTTTAAAATAATCTATCAGCTTCACCTGAAGCAAAAACAGTATTGCAGTGATTTTTCAGGTGAAACCGAATCACTGGGTACCTTGTATCTACTAAGGAAAACTTTTATTTGTGCCTTTATGAATACTTTTCACTATTCTATTCTATTCCCAGGACATAAGCACAGAAAAGCATGACTAGCAAAATCTTCACATGTGGGATTTACTTTTGCCCACTTGCTCTCTTGCGATTTGAATCCTAGAGTGACTCCGCAGATTGCCACCGCTACTACAGTCTATCAAATGATAACCTGCAGCTGGCAGACACTTATTAGCAATCTTATGTTATACATTGTGAAAATTATGCTGTTTTACTTATCTACCCTCTACTTTTACACCCCTGCACACTGCTTTAGAAATCTGTATGGAACATTAAGTTCACAGTTGGATGTCCCCACCACTCTAAACAGTATACTTAGTGGAAAAAAAGAAGTCATCATTATCTTCCCATTGTTAATTTTTGTCATTTTTAATCTGGCAAAAGTATGCATTTACTCATATCACATGCATTGGACCTCATCTAATGTTTATCATCAGGTTCCTTCCTTCATATTAATTCTAAACGTAATTCCATCTGAAATACTATTATTTTATAAATGGTTCCTAAATCTTTTCTCATAGAAATGATTCCTTGAAACCAAACCAAGCCTAAACCTTCCCCTTCATCACCCTTTTCTACCACTGAACATTCAAATAGTTTTTTATAGGAATGTAATGACATATGCTCTTGGGCGGCCACGTTGGTGCAGCAGTTAGCATTGCTGCCTCACAGCAAAAGGTTCTCCAGTTCAATCCTTGGCTGGGGCACCATCTGTGTGGAGTCTGCATGTCCGTCGTGTGGGTTTCCTCCGGGTGCTCCGGTTTCCACCCAAAAACATGCTGTAGGTATATTGGACACTCTAAATTGGGCCTAGGAGTGAGTGCGCGCATGTGTTTGTCTTCTGTGGAAGGCTGGGCACTGGGCTGGCAACTCAACACCGTAAAACTCCACTGCCAATCATGAGCAGACAGGTAATCTGCTGTGGTGACCCCTAACTAGGAAAAGCCAGAAGAATGACATATGCTCTTATTTCACATCATTTATGAATAGGTTCTCCATCAAACACCCTGAAATACTCCTCTAATGCTGAGAAAAATCTTACAAAGCAATCTTTTTCTTCTTCTTTCTATCATTTTATACTTAACTTACTTCTCCATATTTCTCCAGTTTCCATTTCTATCATTTTTCTGCATTCCCATTTGGCCTTTCCTTGCCTATTCTACAGCATATTTAATCTACTCTGAAAGCTCTACCTCTATGAATACCATATATATATATATATATATATATATATATATATATATATATATATATATCTGTCTACTTCAAATGACTGAAAACTCATTTTACAGAATTTCATCTGACCAAGACCAAATTACCTAATTTAAACTCATTTGACTGAATCTCATTTCACTGAATTTTGAGCTATTGATATTATGTGGGTTTCCCTTTACCTGTGACTTGCTTGTGATAAAAAGGATTACTGTAACTTAAAGTGCTGACTGTCAGAATACTGATAGTCATGTAGAAAGTAGTGCAGTGTTTCTAAATGTGAGTATGTCTCTTTACATTTTTATGGGAAGTATGTATTTAAAGAAATATGGCGGATATTTTGTGCGTTCCCAGCAGTAGTGGCAGCGTGTAGAGTACTGTAAGGCAAGTAAAAGGTATATGCCCTTTTCCCCACTGTAGTGCGATCCTGGAGTTAGTATATATAGTTGAGGGGGCATAGCCCCCCATTTAGTTTGGTTTTATATTGTCCGGTTTCTGTTAAGAGGGTAAGTAAGTAGTTTTTAAGTTCTGGAAAGAGTTAATCATTGGTGTTGTTAGTGTGCATGTCTATGGTTTAAAATTTAGTATTTTGAAATTTAGCATTGTAAGCTTTCAGTGAAATGAGAGCCAGTCAAATGAGTTTTCAGTATTTTGAAAATTAGGTAATTTGGTCTTGGTCAAATGAAATTCTGTAGTACACCTATATATATACATATATATATATATATATATATATATATATATATATATATATATATATATATATACATATATATAAAATCTACTCATCATCTCATTCAAACATTTAAATTCACTGCTGATTTTCTAAACAGTAGCAATATCTTTTACAAAACAAGGTTGTGACAAAGGCACTGCTGAAAAATAACCAGATGGCACCTTAGTACTTCTTCCAGCCTGTAAAAAAAGCAGTTGCAGCACCCTGAAGCTCATACAGAATGGATCCATTCCCACTATTTGTACTATATGAAGGAATGCATAACAGTTCCTCTGCAATCATGTTCAAAACTCCCACCAAGTTTACCAAATGTTTATGTGATAAAACCTCCATATTACTCTAGTTACTCAACAAACTAACAAACTGCACTCATCCTAGACACCACTGGATTCTCCAGTGTACTTTTTTGCCAGGTCTTGCAAATGCCTAAGCTTTGCATACTAACATTCATACTCCTAGAACATGATGTAACTTTGAAAGTTTTTCAGTCTCTGAATCCTACAATACCAGATACTTAATCATCCGATGCCTTTAATCACAATGTTCTTGTCTTCTCTATTTAAATGTCCCCTAAATTTGTTGCCCAGCTCTGCAGTTCCTCCACTGTTGTTGTTCTGTATCACCTCATCCTGAAGCACTCTCACAGAATGCATCATCATCATCATCCCTTTCCAATTCAGCACTCACGCTGCCTCCTCCACGTTCCAGAATGCTTCCATAAGAATGTTTATTGATCACCTGCTGAGTCAGCAGGTGCATTCTTATTCTTGTCAATGCATATCAGCACATGCTCCTTTTCGCACACTGTCACCCAATTGCCTCAGACTAGGCCATCATCTACACTCAGAATTATACATACAAACAAAATGAACTTAGTAAGATATAACATGCAAGAAGAAATAAATCTTTCAATCAAAACAATGATAGAAGAAAAGAAAAAAAGCTACCCCACTTAGAATATTGCTCTGTCCTCCACTAGCCAAAAAGCTATCAATTACAATCCTTAAATTCCTCCTATTATTACAAAATCAAACAGCACTAACTATATAGATATTATCCTTTGTCCTGGTGACTGGTAAAAAGGACTTCATTAGGATCTCACCTGCAGCACAGAATCAGTTAACCCCTTATCTGAGGAATGATCAAAGTTATTTTAAATTTAGAGCCATACTGGGAGAACATGTAACTAGTACATAAAATTCTCACTGATTCAAAGTTAATAGAGAAACATATGATTATCCCAAGATGATAATGGTGAATCTTAATTAGTATAATACTGCCTCTTCTTCTCTTAAAGCTGTCTGCTTAGTATATTTTTTTTGCTTAGTATAAATTCTTAAGTACCTTATTCTTGCTGTTTGTACAAACATATCTTACTTACTAAGTTTTCTTCAGACTGCTAACTTCAACTGCATTCTATAGTCATGCACAACTATAAGATCCATTTAGCTAATGACTTATGTAGTCATCTGACCTTTGTATAATGTTCCTGATTGCATACTATATCTCTGAATATGTGTATTGCACAACACTGGGTCTTTGGACCGGATCATGGCTGAGAAAGTCCACTTACGTGACTAGCAAACTATCAAAGAAGCAAACAAACATAAACATATCATAAAATGCAAAAACTCAAGACCATTACATCTTATCTTGATTATGAATATTTACAAAGAGAGTTATGTTTATTTCTGTCACCTTCCCAGCTTTCATGCCTTTAATGCTGACATTAATTTCCAAGTGCAACAGCAATCCATTAAAATAAAAGTAATATAAAGTATTCATAAGGCACCTTTATCTTAAACTTTTATCTGCCTTTCCATTGCCTAAGTTTTTCCCATTCACTAAGCTACAAAGATAACATCTACAAATATTTTCTTCTGCTCAATAGTTTTATAAGTGTTCCTTAATGTAGATACCTTCACTTAGGTTCATAGGTCTGGTGAACAAATCCAAGGATTATTGTCTATCAAGGACCTTGATGCCATAGATCCCATGTTGTAACATATGTGTAGCCATGTAGACATCCAATCCTTTCTTGCAGGCATGACTTGATGAGCTGAGTTTAAGTGAGAGTGGATTTTATCCTACATGCAATGGAGTCTTTGTGATACGAAGTTCCTATATTCATGGTATGACTTGATATTGACTTTTACTGAAGCGGTGTGTCTTAAGGTCAACAGCAGGGTATTCTAAATTAAAAGGACCTCTGATACTCTATATTCCAGGCGTAATTATGTTCTAAGATAAAATGCTAAAAAATTAAGAGTTGCTGTAGACTATCATTACAAGACAAGCCTTAAAGTCCTTCTGTTCTCTTTGAAGTAATCTTTGTACCTTCTCAAACTGTATTAGTGAGTAGGTTACTGAACAGTACACAGGGTTCTGTAACTGGTCTTACGAGAGCTGCATAAAGAGGGTCACTTATCTTTCTAGCACAGCTATCATAATCTTTTTACTTCGAAGGCAAGGTCACTTCTACTGCACCATGATATTAGTGGTCTTAAGGACAATGATCCCAAGCTTTCAGACATAAGTCAGTTTTGACCATTGTCATATATGTTTCACAAAATGCATTACTCAGGAACTGATAATTTATTTCTGAATAATATTCAAAAATATGTATTTCAGAAAGTGAAACAACACTTAAAGTTTGTGAATTTTACCATTTTTATATTTTAATAATTGTATTTTTGACATTTGAGTTGAGACCCCTGCAGTAAACCCTGTCTAACTATAATGCATAAACAATAATTTTCCAGTACAACATCTGAAAAAAAAATAGAGCAATTTTCCATGAAATGTAACCATCCCCTAGTTACTATGGTCAGATAGATTTCCCTTCTAGGAGAATAAAATGAATCAACATTTTATTCATGTTTTCATATCATTAATTCTATTTCCAGTAATAATCTGCTATCTCTCTATTACCTGGTCAATCAGTACTCAGTACATCTCTGTAGGAATGACCCTCCCTGTAGCATGTTAGTGTGATGAGCAGCAGTGCTCATCGAATCTCCAAGCTTCTAAGCAACACTTTTTGTTAATCAGCACCTGTTCATGGCCAGAGCACCTGCTATATTGAGCTGCACAGAGGCTCAAGCACACAATATAAACAACAAGTTGTAAATACACTCAACACCAGTAATCAAGCAAGCATGAACATTACAAAACAAGGCAAGGGAAATCTGAAGTTCATAAATTAAGATTCAGAGGAAGCTTAACAAGTAATGTGTGTGCGCGTATATACAGTATACTGTATATATAGATATAGATAGACATAGGTATAGATATAAATAAATAGAGATATAGATAAATAGATTAATGTACAAACACCACTAATTAAACATTAACTATTAAGTAATCCTATCCATTCAGGGATGCATCTACATAATACAAAGAATATACTGTTAAAAGGAAGTGAGAGGAACGCAGCTGCAGTATAACAAAGGAAGTAAATGGGATACATATAAAATTGATTTAAACTGCAGAGGTGAGACAATATATGGCAAGGAAAGCAGGTACATTAGGGGATGTTGCATATACAGCAGGTAGTGCACATCAGTTGTGTATCCAGAAAGTTATATGCTGTAATAAACATTATGCTGTTGTTCCCCATCACCCACCTATCATGTAAAACAATTGTACTCAGCTTTCAAGGTGTTTGCCCTATGCACTTCAGAAAGGGATTTCTTATTGAAATTGTTGGCACTTGTAACCATATAAAGGCTATTTTAAAATTAAAATTGTCTTAGCAAAGCATGTATTGTACATGAATATACATTGCACAATAGTTTAGATTGTTATAAAATATACTGAATGGTTTCCACTATACATTTTCCAAGACATGCTCAGAAAACTGCTGTACTCACATGAGCATATTGAAAATGCCTAGCTACACCAGTGTTCCAGATGTATGGACATACTCTGCCATTGTGATGTATATTGTATGAGTAAATAAAGGAAATAATTTTCATCCACATGATTAATGTTAGAACATACATACAGGTTAAATAAATGTAAGCCTTGCATTGCCTTATGAATATGAAGGAAACACTAACTGAGTTGAAATGGCAATGTGGAAAAACTGAGAAGAATCACAGACTCCTGCAAAATCATTCCAATAATAATATTAATTCAGGAAAAAAAAACATTTGTGGCAGCAACCTGCATGTTGTGAATGGCAGAAATTGTGACTGTTCATAAATGCTTTGTGTATACACTGCAATCTAGTAGGACACAACACATACACAGAACTGTGACAATTTTATCAAAATAATAATGTTCTGTTATCCATACTTAACAGCTGTCTAAATATAAATGTGAGATGTGAGGGACTGGCTTTTCATCTTTGAAAGGGAAATTAGCTAAGCTTAAAATGGCCCGCAAGGGCAGCTAGCCTTGTACTTACCAATGAACCTATGCATGTACTTGCAAAATGAGAAGTATGGTCATGTGACATATACTAACACGCACATAAATCAGACAAAACACATATGTACTCAGTCTTGAGAACTGGCTTGTGTGTGTAGAAATGTCAGTATGTATATCACTATGTATAGGATGCATGTATGTATGTGTATAACACAAATGGATAGGTAGCCCTGACAAGGGTTAGGCCAAACAAAATTACAGACCAGCATTATTGTATAATAACTTCAGCTATAGGAGAAAGGTATCAAATGTCAGGGTATATTGAATTATGATGCATTTGTAGGATTATGATTAATCATATAATGTGTGTTCTTCTTTCTGCAACTGCCATACCCTACATGTTGAAATACAAAAGCCCATCAAAGTACACATGTGAATGCAGTATAGCATCATGTTGTTCCTGACATTTAGCTCTGAAGTGAGCCTTGTTAAGAACATGACGAATATCTGTATGACAGTACAGTAACATAAATCACATTAGTAAGTGACCTGTTGAAGATTTACTTTCCAGTTACACCAACTGTACACTGGTCTGTGACAAATGCTGTTATCCTCTGCACGTAGATCAATAATGCCATTGCATGGATGTTAGCAAAGCCGACATTCCAGAGGCTAATTCTACTTCTTTTTAACAAGGAAGAAGAAATGACAACTATATCAGACTATTAAGTACTTAACGTTCTTTGTGCTAAATAGTGTGCATTTACTACATTATTATACTGGCCATGATAAGTACAACAATAATTATAATAACATCAACTACCCAACACAAAACCACAAGAAAATATCATGACACAGGCCCAGTTATACTTTGTGACAATCCTGCACACATCAAGAAATGATGATTAAGCCATTATTTCTTTTAAAGTCCTATATTGTGAACAAAATAATAAAATGTAAATGTAAATGTTTGCATTAAGTCATACAATAAAGATCAGTAATTTGGAGGAAATAGACAATGCTCATGAGCATTCTCTGTCACAGCAGTTACATCTTGCCAGACTCGAACACAGCCTGAGGCCAGACCTCAGACAGAGGTGTATCAACCATTGATGACACAGGAAGAGCATATCTGGTGTGTTTTGAAGAACATACTTGAAGGGATTACATCAATATCCCATTGGAATGGTTATGGCTACCCTAACATGGAGTTTGAGGCCTAAGATAAATGGGCCCTCTTACTATGCCACATCTCCAGTCTTTGGCTAAGCCATTCCTGTTTGTCATAACTGCCTGCCAGACATACCTTATCAGATTCAAACCCCTGCCTATCATGTTTCAGACTCTACATAGCTGCGTGTTAATATCATCTGCCACAGGAGATACCAATTGTTAAGGATCGTAAAAAATACACTTCAAGCTGTAAACTGAAAAAGGCTTTTGATGGTCATTTATCTAATACAAGTTATTCTGAAGGATCAAAAGTATGTAGAAATGTTACTGTTTACACAAGTGTGATTTAGCCATATCACTGTTTGCTGGGAGGGCCACTCATGTCTGTCCATATTATTTTGCAAATATATATTCTCAGATTAAAACCACTGCCTATCTAGCTACACATGCTATAGAGGTCAGCATTAACTGCATATAGCATAGGAAAACTTGAACTGCAAGTATAACAGAATATCTATTTGACTGGTATGAAATCCTCAATGTGTTGAAAGGCCTTTATTACAACTAAAAGGGATATAAATAAATTGAGGCAATGTCACGTGTCATGTCACTATACTCATATCATGCTGTCCTTTGCTGGAATTGAACAGATGCCTATATAGGTTCATAGGTGGTTACTGGGCTATTGACCTGAAGGTCTTTATAAGCCTAGCCATGTGTGCCCAATATAATACTAGAGAAACCCAATATAAAGGATCTTGCCTAAATTTGAGATCTTAGTTAGCAATGACAGCCCATATCTAGGAGGGTCATAGGTGAAATCCCTAGCAGGAATTTATACTTTCCCATCCAGTCATCCAGGCTACACTTAAACAGGATCATAGAAGAGCTTTGTTTGATGTGAACTGGTAGTCTATTCTAGAGTGGAAACCTCTGAGAGACATATTTGTCTCTCCAGCAGGTCCTATTTATGTCACAAGCCAGGTTAAGCTCCCTGAAGTGGGTGACCCTTGTCCCATTTGACCTGCGGATGTGCAGCATTCCATTAGGTTTGGATTTGAGATTGCTCTGTAGGCCAAGTACAATTCTCCTCTAAGTATTCTGTATGCTACTGAGTACAGTGACTACAGTCAGTCAATGTATGACATATGCTACAGACCCTGAATTTTTCTTGGTTAGAAATCTATGAATTCTCTCACGTTGATGCAGGTGCCTGGTACATACCAAAGGAAGTATTGTACTCAGTTATTGGCCTGATGAGGATCGAGTACAGGGCTGTTATGACCTCTTTCACTCTTGAGGCAATGCCTTTGCTAATGAGGTATGTGATGTAGAATATCTTCCTTACCACAGTAGACACATGGTGGTTAAATTTAGGCTAAGTCAACTTGCGTTCCTAAGTCTCTCACTACCGAGTTGTTACTTAGGGTATTATTATTTATATGATAGTCTTCAGGGATATTTTTTTTACTGAAGGGGATGATAATGCATTTTTTAGCACTGAGTTTGAGTCCATGGCTTTGGCACCAATCATTGGTCTGTGTTAGCCCCTCTTGAAGTATATTGGCATTGTTTAGCGATTCAGTCATTTCACCAAATTTGCAGTCGTCAGCAAACTTAGTCAACCACAGCCCCTCTGTTTTGGCCTGAACTTCTGAGAAGTATATTCCAAGCAATAGGGGGGCCAGCACTGACCCCTGTGGAACCCCACTAGTGATAGGTCTGCTGGTGGAGGCAAAGTCCTCAACTTTTAGTGTGATCTGTCAGTGAGCCAGTTAGCAACCCACCTGAAGACATGAGTTTATATTCAACTGGGAGAGTTTATCAATGATGCCTGAATGTGGGATTGTGTGGAAGGCCTTGGCCTAGACAAGGTAGGCTGTATGGACAGATGTGGCTTCATCTATGGCTCTGGTGACATTTTGGAAGAAGTCCATCAGGTTTAACAGGCATGGCCTACCTTTGACAAAACTAAACTGTCGGATCTAGGGTTTGGAGATCATTTATATCTTTATTATGGAGTTGCTAACTCATGTTTTGGACCATTTAAAATCCAACCTGGGATTCCATCCAGTCCCATAGAAGCTGTGTTTTTGGCTTTGGAGAGAGCATTAATGACTTGCCCTTTGGAGATGCAAGGTGGGGGAGATGTAGTGGCAATGCTTTGTGGGAAGTTTGGTGGGGACAGGGGAGTGAAATTTTTGCCAAACCTGTCAACTAATAGGTTAGCTATTTTCACAGGATCAGTGTGTGTGTGATGCCATCCCTAGCTAGTTCAGCTCATGTCTGGGTCCTACCTTTTAGATTACGGATATAGTTGAATAATGCCTTATGGTTATCCTTAGCTATGGTTGATAATTTGTTTTCAAAGTTGCTCTTAGAAGATTTTACAAGTAGTCTTATTTGTTTGTTCAAGCAGAGGAGGGTGTTTTTCCAGTGCTGGGACCTCACTTTTTTATTCTTAGACTTCTTCCTCTTGTTCTATAACTTATTAATGCTAGATATCCACCAGGGATGCTTATTTTTTCTTGAGGATGTTGTTTTGATCCTATCAGGTACAGCTGTGTCAGTACATTTGTATAAATGTTTGTACAAGGTATAGTTGTCAAAGCCACCTGTGGGAAAAGGAGCCTGGAAATTATTTATGCCATCCCTTAGGAGGATATAATTAGCCTTGGTGAAATTAAGAGGTGTTCAGGTCTTATAGCTACTTCAAATGTGACTGATTTGTGATCAGATTTAACCAGTGAAGTCCACAACTTGTGATGGTGCAGCAGTTACCCATGTTAGTGAGAACCAGATTGAGAATATTTGAGGCCCTTGTGGGGTTACATACTATCTGTTCCAGGGTATTAATGTTAACAAAGTCCAGGAACCTTTGTGCAAGCATGTTGGTACTCGTAGATGTTTCCCAGTCAATGGAGGAAAAATTAAAATCACCCATGACTAGAGTGTTTGGTTGTAATTTGACTGACTCAAGTAGGTCCAAATAAACAGAGTGGCTATCTTGGTTCATTGAAGGGGGGCCTATAACTAATGATGACTTGAAGGGGAGGGGGTTGTACCCACAGTTAGTTGAACTTGGAGTAACTCCGTGCAGTTTTCCTGTCTAACCAGTCTAGAGGTACATTTATCTTTGATGAAGATAGATACTCCTCCTTCTTTGGTTTCACATGTTCATTTTGAGGTCTGAAAGTGTGGAAGGCATTGTAGCCTTGCAAGGCCGGGGTATTCTCTTTGGCCCTGAACCAAGTCTCTCTGACTGCACAGATGTCAACATCCTCCAGGGAGAGGAGTGCTTCCAGAGAGTGTAGTTTCTGATTTAAATTCATAGTGTTTAGCAGCATAACCTTTAATTTATGTGTGAGTGACATTTTTATATCAGAAATTTTGTTCTTGAGACCTTTCCTAAAAAAAGGCACTATGGGAGAGGCAAGTGCCTTAGTCAGTAACCAAAAGCCTAAGAGATGACAGGTGAAGACCATCTCTGGCAAAGCAGCGTGGTCTATCAACCATGTCATTCCAGGGTGACAGGAACTGTATCTCCTTAGAAAGACACCAGAAACTTATCCAATTGTTGAAATCAATCTTTTTTTGTTTCTAGTGTGGTATCATCCTATATGAGGGTAGAATGCTTCTCAAGATTAAAGACACACCTGCCTTGGACACATATTCATAGAGCTCAGTCATGTCTCTCTTTATATAGTCCAGTGAGGTACGTCTCAAGTCATTCACACCGACATGAACGATGACAGTGTCATAATGGTACTTGCTGTTGACAGACTTGAGTGCATGTGTGATCTGACAGATCATGGCACCCAATAGACAGCTGACTGTAACCTTCTCCTTGCCCATCCTGGTGAGTGGGACATCTGCATGCCTCACAATGCAGTCACATATGTCTAAAATATTTGGTTTAGATGTGTTTTGCCTTAGAGGCTTATTTGGTGAGAAACTGATACTTGTGTTTTTATGTGTATGGAGTGCCATAGGTGCTGTATTAGGTGTAGTATGTTTGTGTTTGGAAGGTCTCTGGTGTTTAGGTAGGTTTCTGATGAGGACTTTCGCATATGATGGTTTATGTATTCAGTGCATGGTTTGTGTAGGAGGTGTATTGTGCGAGCTAACAACCTGTTCAGTGTTACTGCTGTGTGTGTGAGAGAGCAAGGATTCCAGATTCTTAGTGTAGATGCATCTCTCACAAATTGTACTTGGGTTATTTAGGAGTAGAGCATTGTCAGTATACATGAGGCAGTTGCTACACTGCCTCAGGAGACCCATGTCAATCTGGCTGGTAGGAGAAATGGAGAGAAACCGACCATCCATAATGCTAGGTTAAATCCTGTTTTCACACTGGGGAGAGAAAATGGAGGGGTGTGGTATAACTGGGTGCCTATACTAATGGGGTGCTCTAACAAAGGGTCTATACTAGTGAGGGTTCTCCAAATGCTATGACACTATTGTAGATTTCGTAGTTTGGGGACTGTTTAAGGGGCAAATGTGCAGCTGAGGTGCTCTCTGAGCAGCTAAGTGCAATTTAAGGACTTCTTGGCTGAATCATGGGCAGCTACTAAGGGGAAATTTATCTACAGAAGGTTTTGCATCTATAACCACCAATAGTTACTCTTACTGCGTGGTAGTGTGTAATGGTGCACGGAGGTGCACTACATGTAAACAGGTGAATACAGCAGAGCAGTAGTTGGTTACCTAACTCTGTGGAACTATGTTAAAACAAGTGCAAATCCATACAAATGCAGGGCTTATGCACCAACAGTGACCAAACTGAATTAAAAATTTAACCAATAAAAAACCTCAAAACTGAGCCTGTGCCAGCAACCTTCAATCAGATGAGTCCTAACTTCACTCTCCTGCCACAAGGGTGCAGGGGGGCTTCTCCAACAAAAGATAGCCTGGTTTAGTGCTCAGTTTAACAGACAGAACCAGATTCAGCAGGTCTGAATCTTGTCTATGCTACAGCAGACAAAAAGTGCAACAAATAAGCACACAATCTACAGAACTGTGTATTAACAGCACAAACCATAAGTGAAGTATTACCACAACTCTGAGACAAAGCAAATATTTGAGGGCATGACTTCATCACTGTAGTGCTAATTAGTTGTTTTGGTTAAAGCTAATGGAGGATCCCTCTCCCACTGTAATTCTACACATTACAACTGTGGCTGACATAATTTATCCTTAGCAATAGAGTCATACACTCATAGTACTCAGTCACTGTGGGTTTCAAGTATCTACTTATCTAACAACACAAGATATAGGATACTGTATCAAATGCATGTGCCACAGGCAAATTCTTATTATAACTGTGGACAGAGTATATTTGAGGCATATCATCACAGTGCTGCATGCCATATGTGTGGCTTTAAATTGATTTCAAAAAGTGGTGTGATCTCTGTTTCAAAATCATGCATGGCAGTAGGTGTACCCAACCACATGTGTTGCATAATCCAGTCATCCCTGTGACTGTAGAAGCACGCATCTGCAGAGTACTTAGAGAATACTAAATTCAAACTCATGCCTTACTAAGTCCACAAGCTAGAGAACAATGCATTTACTGATCCCACAGCAGAAGGCTTACTACAGAGTTGATATAATTCACATTTCAGCAAATGGGATCATCAGTTTTTAGCAAAGCAGTTGTTTGTGCTAAAATGGACAGAAAGTAGTGAAAGAGTCCTCTCTGGCTATACAGCTACTCATCAGATCTGTGGACAACACCATTCCTACCTACATGCACATGCCCATTCACTCACACACACACACATGCACACACACACACACACACACACACACACACACACACACACACACACACACACACACTGACACAACTGAGTCTATGGATTAATGTCTGGATTTGAATTGAATACCTAAGATCATAAGCTAGAGGACATTGCATGAATGCAAGTCCCACACAAGAAGTTTGATTACAACTGTACATTTGAAAGGATGACATCACCATTGTATTGCTATGGTGATGTGTGTGTTAAACAGGACTGAAATTGGTGAGATAGGCCACTCCTACTGTAAAGCTACACATCAGCTCTGTCAGTGAAGCCATTCCTGCATAGAACTAGAGTGACACACACACTTAGAGTAGTCAGTCACTGCTGTATTCAAACCACCTACTTATTTAGATACACAATGTAAAGAACACAGTATCAAACACAGCTGCCATAGCAGTAGTCTTGATTCCAAGGCTGAGTTAGAGCACATTTGAAAGGATGACCATATCAGTATTTTTACAGGAATGATGTCTTGGCTAAAACTGGAATAAACTGATGGGGGAGCACTCTCCCAGTGTAAATGTTTCCCCCGAGTGGAAGTGTCCACATCAGATGTGTGCATGAAGCCAGTCCTGCCTAACACACACACAGACACATGCTACTCAGTCACTGCTGTATTTGAACAAGCTACCTAACACACAATCTAGAGTACATTGTAACAACTGCAAACACCACAGGAGAAATCTGACTTTTAATGTGAGATACTGCACATTTGTAAGGACCACCACACCAATGTGCTGTAGAGAAGATAGTGTGCATCACAGATATGGATGAAAAGGAATTTGTCTTGACAAGCAGAAACAAACAGCAATGTGTTGATCACAAGTAATTGCACACTGCTCAGATAAGTTATATGTCCTGTTATTCATGTGCATTACTGTACTGTAATAATTCAACCCCACAGGCCAGCACACAATTAAGCTCTCATTGAAAATTAATATTTAATCAAAATAAGGAGAAATTCCATTCAAAATAGAAGCAAATGAAAAACATCAGTTCCAAACACCAACAGGTGTAAAAAGCATACCAGTTTCAGCCCATAGTCTTCATCAGTGGTAAGTGTGCTCCCAAGTCACAAACATATATATAAAAGCTCCATGAAGTTATTTCACAGTATGCTGTATTGATGATAATAACACTTGTGAAGAGTAGATTGACAACTAAGCAACTAAGTATTCCTAACTATACCACTCAGGATAAGTGTATGCAAATAATAATCATTTGGTGTGTTATTTTCAATACTTCCTCATGCTTGGACCATGAGCAATGTAAAGTAAAAACATACAGGTCAATCATGAAAGTACACTACTTAATAACACTCAACAAGTATGTGTGCAAAGATTTCACACCATTGTACACCATTTGCAAGTCTAATTTGCTGGAGTGCAGACATAAATTAACATTATGTAATGTTTATAGACAGCATCACTGTGAACTTATCACGTATTCAGTACAACAGTTCATTACACATACACAAGTAGTACAAGCCACTGACATTACTTTCTTTTTGTCAAAGATCCCTTCTTGAACAGCACCACTGACAAGCTCATTTGCACCATTGATGACAAAGTATTAGCATGTGCAATTATATTGTGAGATTTTGAACATAGAACAGAAATTAACAGTGGGTTATTGTACTCCATGGCAACCTTCCGGTAAATGAGGAGTACAGATATATAAACGGTTTTGATTCTGTTCCTGTTCAGAGCATATATATGTTATGTTAATGCTTTCTGTGTCTTGATTTACACATTTGTCATGATAATTGCAGTACAGTAATCATTATATGGATAACACAGGTGTACTCTAAGAATACCCTCATATCTGGTGACTGTCTATATATTTAAATCATGTTGTACTGCTCCTTATGCATTTGTGTTTGCATGTATGATGTCACTGAGTACTGCAATCTTTACATAATAACATATTTGTTGGTGTCATAAGTAAAAGACTTCAGAACATGGATGACAATGCAAAATAATTCATCCTATCACCTTCTGTGTGTACAGCAGCAACGCTTGCAAGATGAACCAAGTATAATATGCTTGTCACTCCATAAATCCTTGATTACATGAAATATCTTGCACTTATTACTGGGAAGGTATGAGCATTTGGGGGGTGATTATGAACCACATAAGTGACCAGGCATGTTAATGCTAGTGTTATCACAGATGTATGCATGAATCCATAGATCAAAAATTAATGAGAAATGATAATGTTCAATATTTTTAAATCTAATGCAGGATTCAAACACCTGTCAATCGACATTAACAGTCTATAAATGTGATTAATAGCTAATCACAGTACCAAGGAAGGCAGCTATCAGGTGCCATATCACACACACTTGACGGGACTATGGGAACACTATGAAGAAGGAGGTGTGTGTGCAACATACTTCAGAATAGTTTGTACATTACACTCTGCTTGATTGTACATTGCACTGTGCTTGTTCACTGGATTGTATATAGACATTTTTCTATGTAATTAGTCTGAACTAGTTTGTTATTTCTGTATTTTTGTTTGTGAAATGTTTTGTATTTCACTGGGGCAGACCCTGAAATTGGTCAATACTGATCAGTGCACTACGAAGGTAAACAAATATAAACAAATAAATAAACAATAGGTACAATTAAAACATCAAACAAAAAAACGCTTGCAAGTGTGGCAGGTGCAAATGACCAAAACAAAGCACAAATTTTCAAAAACAATGGCCAGCACCAAAGTGTATTAAGCACCCGAATATTTTATTAGGTTATAATGACCACATGAACATCATACCAGTTTCAGCATAACTACCTTCTTCAGTGATGAACAGCATAATGACAAATAACCATTTAAATAATAAACCTCTTCTAGCTTCCTTTTCGATCACTTCCTGTCAATCCCAAAATAGCATATAAAATCATTAATTAACCAATTAAATCATTTCATATCAACCCCAAAACATTATAGATGACCATTAAGTCCGGGGGAAAAAAGACCCCCTCCCTAGTTTTATAATCCAATATTTCTCCTTATTTAAAATGGAGTGCCAGCCAAATTTATTACCTCTGTGTCCCTGAATGTGGTCAATGATAGTAAAATAAAATCTGGCAGTATTATGGGAAATGCAGTGTCTATAAAGAGCATTAGTGTTTCTCCTATTATGTACATCACTTAGGTGCTTGGACATATGTATCCTAAGGGGACAAGAAGTTTGCCTTACGTAGAAGGCTGAGCAGGTACCAGAGACCAAGTACACCACCCAGTCACTTCCACAATTCGCAAAAAATCTAATATAAAAAACTTGACTAGTATTTTTAGTGGAGAACTGTTTAGACTTTTGCATATACTTACACAAGGAACAATGACAGTAATAGTCATTTGGTGACTGGTAGCTCCCCTTGTACTATCCTGTTTAAAGTGTGAAAAATAGGCCCCCCCAATGTTTTACCTCTCCGAAACGAATATTTACACCTGGAACCAAGGGCCTGATACAATTCCTAATTGGCCATCAACATATTCCAATTTTTAGATATCACCTCCCTAATTAGGTTGATTTTCTGCCTATAAGTGGTGACAAACCTGATGGTATCCTGATTGTTGTCCTGTGTTTTGTTCTTATACTCCAACAACTGTGTTCTCTCTTGTTTGGAAGCCCAGTTACTGGCTGAAAGGATATCTTGTTGTCTGTAACCCCTGATCTTAAACATATGGATCAGATCCTGCTGAAATTAACTAAAGTCTTCCTGTGTGGAACATATTCTTTTAATACTCAAGAACTGAGACTTAAGTATGTTCCGGACGATGTGTTGTGGGTGTAAACTAGAAGTGTATAACAGGTTGTTGTACTGGGGATACTGTCTAAACACATGTGTTCTAAGTGTGCCATCTGGATTCCTTATGATCATAACATCCAGAAAATTGATTTGATTAACATCACAATTCAATGTAAATTCTATTCTCAACTTATTGTCATTTAGGTATTAGTACAAACTCCAACAGATATTGCCAGTCTGCTTGCCACACTAACCAACAGTCATCCAAAACTCTTCTCCAAATGTCAATTTCATTCAGATAGATGTTATGGATGTCACTATATATTAACTGTTCTTCAAGATACCCCATAAACAGGTCAGCATAGATGAGGGCAAATGAAGCCCCCATCACTGTACCCCGTGTCTGCCAGCAGCATTCTCCCTGAAAGTAAAACACGTTTTTAGATAGAACAATTTCTACCATACAAACCAACAATGTGTTAAAATCCACCGGATATATATTGGCCCTCTCTAACCAATATTGAAGCGCCTGTAGTCCCTCCCAATGGGGAATATTAGTATACAGAGCCTTCACATCCAGGGTACATAATAACCATGTTGGTTCCAATTGTGCATCTGATATAATCTTCACAAATTGAGTTGTGTCCTGTATTCTAGCTCTTAATAGCTTCAACAAAGGTTTCAAATATTTGGTCAAAAATACTGATAAAGGTTCTGTCAAAGAACCAGTACCTGAGACAATAGTCCTGCCTGTAGGTGTATCCAGGCTTTTATGTATTTTAGGCAGTAAATAGAGAATCTGTTTCTGTGGGTCATTCACCATCAGATGTTGCATGACTGTAACCTTAATGATTCCCTCATCTACTGCCTGTTGAAGAAACAAGTCAATATCCTTCTAAAATTATCTCAGCACACTACATGGGAAAGTCACAAAGTTAAAATTACACATTTGAAGGGATAGTAAGAAAAAAAATTGAAGCAAGGGAGAATGTAGACATCAGGCTTTATCACAGTAATGGCAACTGTAACATCCCATGAGATGTATATTACATCCAGCAGTCAAATAAATATGTAAAGAGTAAGTGTATCACAATAGTAATATCAGTATGTATTTCTGTAAGTGCACTGGGGATAAGCACATTTGCACGAAGATAACTGTACTGGTAATTTCAAATGTAACATCTTTAGTTTTTTACCACAGGACATGAAATGCAATTTATTGTCACTCAGAACTGGTGCAGAATGCCAAGCATCATACAAATGCCGAGGATAGCACTTGAAAGATCTTTTTTATGGGCCATCTTTGACTGTGCGTATTGTGTGTGACTATATTTTTTGATCAGAATAAATGTGTGAAAAAGGGTTTGATAACACAGTGGTAAAAATGGGAGGCAAGCAGAGGGTAGGACAAAAAGTGAAGAATAAGAAATGTGCAGGATGGTCATGGAAGAGCATCATAGTTATCCACTTCTTCACAAGATAAATGTATATTTGTATCAAGAATTTTATGAATTTCAATAGTCACATCAGGGCTGGGTGACAATAACTGAATACAGTTGCATGGCCAAGCAGACACACAGGCTAAATGGTGAACGGGAAGTAATTTTTTTTGTGGGACAAGAGCACGTTATTTATTTATTTATTTATTTATTTATTTATTTATTTATTTATTGTACTGTTGGGGACAGTAGTTAGGAATAAGAGGGTAAAATAGGTTAGGTGAGGTAACAGGCACAGTCATACAGGCCACACAAGACATACTGGGATGGTGATGGACACAAAAGGTTGGGGACACCATGACTGGAGGTTAAGTAGGGGACATTGGAGGTACGTCCACATCAAGCTTGAGCACATAATTTAGTCCTCACCCTCAGAACTGTCATCACTGTCTCCTCTCACAGATTCCTGGGTTAGTGCTGGATGAGGCATTGACTTTGCAGTTTGACGCAGGACTTTTTCTACTCTGCTGATTTGGCCACTAGGACCCCTTTCCATGATGTCATCCACCAGCCCAGTCAGCTTCTGATGAGTGGTAAAATTGACACCTCTTCTAATACTATTCCTGGGTGGGTCCCACTGCATCAGCATCCAAGGCAGAGCTACCCGAGGCAGTTAGAGCAGAAGTGCAGAAGTTGTGGAGGCAGTGCTGACAGTTTGAGACCCAGATGTGTGGTGTGTCTGTGGTGGTACCAGTGCAGCCACCTGTGGAGGTATGGTGGTCTGAACAACAGTGTTTGGTCTAGCTCCAGTGCTGATGGTCATTTGTGTTTTATCAATATTTCCACAGAGAAAAAAAATTAAAAAAAAAAAATAAAATAAGAGAGAGAGATATGGGGTTGGGGGAAGGAAAACATATATCATAACATTAATGATATGTCAGATTAATATTTCAAAATTAAAGCAAGCGTACTCATAACTATGGTAACCTTTGCTACATCGAGTTATGATATGAAAGCATTAATGTAACATAAAATACACCACTCTCACTGCTATTATAAAAAATATGGAAACAGTTAGGTGACTATGGCATATCTGTAATATCCATTCCATGTAAATGCATCAAGTTACAACAATAGAATGTTTAATGTTATTTAATATTGCATAAAATGATTTGTATGTACTATTCTGAAATAAAAGCAAATTGCTGCTGCTGGGAAATGAACATCCACACTAAGCTGAGTTACACATTGTCTAATGTAATGATCAAGAGCTATTGGAGCAGTCATGGACGTGTGATATATAGATTAGGTGTGCTTTGTTAGCTGTGTGTGCCTCAAGCTTATATGGACAGATGCCCTAAAATTGTGAAAAATGGAATATGTTTCAGATGTATTATGATCTTGCTTGCATTCATATGTGAGACATACTTACCTTGTGCCTCTCTGAGGTGTGCCAGTGTTTCCTGATGCACCTGCTTGTTTATAGCAATGCCTTCCGCAGCTATACAGAACACAAGACAGAAAAATGAGAAGTATAATGCATAAGTGTATTGCCTCATCAGTCCATGATACTGTATTGGCTGGGATGTGTCACTACAGTTACACAACTCAGATGAGTTTGCAGTTCTTAATTCTGCCTCCCATTGGCTCAGGAGGTCCTGCTTGTGCTTCTTAGTGTCACTATAAAGATTACTTTTTTCACAAGTGCGTGGAATGCCAGTTGCACTGGTGGCAACCTTATCCAAGCTATTTCAAGTCTCAGCCTTGTACTGAGACCTGATATAGTCCTCCTGCAGAAACCTACAGCTGTAGCATTTTGTGAGGAATGCCATAAGGATCACAGACTCCTCTTCACACCACCTTCAGCCTTTAAATTGAGCACCATCCTCACCTTCACCTTGCAGGACTTCTAAAGGACATCTAGAAATATGACAATGACTTGGTGCCCAATTCAGATCTCATGAGTACCAGCTTATATGCAAAGAAGGACAACCTTGCCAACTGCATTTGTGCAATTGAAAACATACTAATGGCCTGGCAGAGAAATTGGGTATGATTCCTTCAAAATATACTTGAGGTGTGAAATATGACAGTGAGATTTGGCTATATGTGATGCTCACTGTATTTACGCATGTTCCACTGTGAAATCCTCAAATGCTTTTGGATGATGATATATGAATTACATTTCAGAGGATATATTGTAATCTTTAAATGTGCTTTCTGTTATGGAGATGGAAATCATTCATACAGTCTTATGACACAGGGATATGACATGACCTCAACTCTGTGATGGTGGTAATGAAAAGTGTTGGTAAGAGGTAAAATTGTATGAACTGGGATACAAACTTTGACTAATATCACATGTGATTTAAACGCATAACTAAAAAGAAGGCTAAATTGCTAACTGTTGTTTAACTGTTAACGTCACAGGAGAACTAACATTCTGCACTTCTAAGTTGTTGTGTAACAATTTAAAAATGAGTGGAGATCTAATTATGACAAGTTTCTATGTGTGTAACTTCCACTTGTGATGCTGCTGGAATTATATGTAAACGACAGTGATTATTTCCTTAAATAAATGTAATATATATTGAGTTGCATGACTTGGGAAAACATGCTGGGGTAAATACCATATATATTTTACCATACTGTCCTACACAGCTAATAATTATATGTGTTGAGTCATATTTTTACAATATCTATTGTGCAGATTATACATATGTAAGTGTAGCTAAACTACCATTGCTATGCTTAATAATTCTTACACAGATTATAGTTGACTTATTTAGCAATCCTTACACAAAGTTGTGTTGAAAATTTAAGTTTTGTAATAGTTGTACTTCATGGAAAATTCTAATAAAATTTAGTGACATTGCTTATTCCAACCGCTCATTAAAATATATCTGTAAACTGGATTTAAACTCTGTATTACCTATGCTGTTTCTCCAGATTTACTGCAATGACAACTTGAGCTACAGTGATAGGTAATTAACAGGTGTATTTTCTTCAATGAGTACTGTCCAGAGTGGTAATGGAAGTGCAATGCTGCCAGCATCATTTGCATTAATGATGACAGCCCAAATTAAAATTCTGAGGTTTTGCCTTCAGACATAAACTGTTGAAGACTGATAGTGACCACTGAGAAGTAACACATTTGGCATTCATTACAAAGAGTTGGGTTGTTCAATTTATAATAAAAAGTGTGTGACAATTCTCAATCTGACCCCCTCAGTAAAACTTTCTGTAATCTGGATTTGAACCCTGTATTCCCTCAGCTGCTTATCCAAACTGATGGCATTAACACCTTGAGCCACAGAGAACAGTAACTGACAAGTGTATTTTCTTCATTCAGTACTGTCCAGAGTGTTGACAGAAGCACATAATTTTCAGTCTCATGAACTACTGATACTATTTAAAATTAAATTTCCGAGTTTTTGCTCTGGGAAGTGAACCATCATTCAATGCTAGCGACTGCTGACAGTTACCAATGCGCAACATTGAGCTTTACACAAAGGATGAGTCCAAAAAAGTAAAGAAAAAAAGAAAAAGGAAAATGTGTCTGTGAGATGAATTCTTCACTCTGTAGTCTTATACCATGAAAATGTGGACATTAAGGATACCTAGCTTCATACAGACTTCATTCTGTCTAGATATAAACCTTGAAACAAAGGCATTAACATGAAACACTGGAAAGGTTAACAGTATGTGACACATACAAAGAAGGAATTTATGACACAGAGGAAGTGAAGCACATATACTCAAGCTTTAATATTATAACACTATATTTTATGAAGATTTCAATATACCCATTTTCTCAAAGCTGTCCTTTGTCATTGCACAGTTGACTGAATGGTTGTAATATTTGCAGTAGTTAATTTAAGAACTCATGTCACAGTAACAACAAATGTATGCAACACAACAGCGTATTCTTCCCTTTCATTTGTAAGCATTAACTGCCTTTTTATAGATTTATATAAGTGATGACATTATGATTTGCATATATATATATATATATATATATATATATATATATATTTATATATATTGTTTGTATGTTTCATATTCTTGTATTTCATACAACCTACACACGCTTTATAATCACAGGCACATTTACCTGTTAAGCATATATTCCAAAACTTAAAATGTTTAATCTTTCAAGTCAATGTAATTTCAAACTTCTTTTTAAGTGTATTCTCCATGACACACCAGTAAGTGTACATCAAAGTGGTAGGAGTTTTAAAAACCTTTTTGTTTGTGGACTATGGCTAATGAGTCACACTTGCAAGTCCTTGGCAAGCCCACTTCTCCATACTCGCTCTTGAACTGTTAGGGCATGTGCATAGTATTGTGCAGGTCCTCACACCATGTTTACCTGCCCAGCATTTAGAGTAGATTGTGTGATTCATGAATGATAATGAACCTGACACCTGATTTACATATTCACCATATCCAGAGTAGTCATTCTGCACTATTTAAGCACAACCCAGGGCTAAGGGACTTGTATCATAGTAGGGGAAACCGCTTGGATTCATCAACTTAAGATACTGATATTTGCTGTAATTGCATTACTTTTGCTGAACTTTATGACACGTCCTGTGTGAGTATGTGATGTTTCTTTATAATTAATAGTTAAATAGCTGTGATAGATATTTTAGACAACATTGTGTAATGTCTGCAGTTTGTCCATTTGTGTTGGTATAAAAGATATAGCAATTGTTATTGGAATGATCCTCATCTAATGCAACATGCCTTTACAGCAACATTTCTCTGAGAATGTGAATACATGTGAGAACATTTTTATATTAATAGTAGCAATGTGAAGTTAAATTTTAGACCAAAACTGCATGCCAGACATAAACAAAGGTTATCCTGAATGGGTAACATTTTTCATTTCATACATTTGATTCATTATTAATCCTGATATCTATTCTAGAGTTACACATTTCTTCATCCTTAGATTTATTATTTCACTCTTGTTGGAGTAAGGGGGGTACAGTTATTTATTACATGTGTGTATTCATATAGCTCAGTTAGGTAATTTTTTTCCATGATGACTGCATAAATGCATATTTGTTTTCTTGACAGTTCTTTTTCCGATACATATATTTGTTTGTGTTTTTTCATTGCCATACAGGGATATGACCCTGCAAAATCTGGCCCATGTAAACCTGCATTCTCAGATGCTGAGAATGAGGTTATAATGCAGGCCCTCAGTCAATACGGATCACACCTCTTACTGAAATTCTTAGCTGACAAGCTCTTCTGTGACCTTAACTGGTGTCAGCTGGTTGATGATGTCAATACTGTTGGTAGCCAAGGTCGTGACTACACACATATCAGACATTGGGCCAGTGACATAATCACCAAGGCCAAGAAAAGACCCAGTGCTATGGCATGAGAGACGATGGTTACCGGTGGTGGTCCTAATATCGAACCACCATTCACTGAGCCAGTGAAGCTCCTGTGCACTGTAAAGGATCCAGGCAGCTCATTGGGAGTTCAAAGTGTAGTGCTAGACATAGGTGAAGAGATGGAGGATGAGGTCTACTGGTGATGCTCCAGGTATGCCACTAATTAACTTTTATACAAAGGGAAGGAGAGGGAGAGGATGCACATATAAGTGTATAAGATCTTTGTAGAATAGTGTGTGTTGTACCTTTAAGAAGTGTTTCAAGGACAGCACATGCATATAAATAGCAAGCACATGTTATCTTCAGTGCCATTTTGAGAGTGCAGCCAGAGAGTGAGCATGTATGAGTGTAATAGCTAGTTTGTTTATATGTTTACCTAAATTAAAGTTATTAAGCCTCAATCCTGTTGTGTTTGTACATAATAAAGCTGCATGAACTGGGCTAAGTGGAGAGCTAACAAAAATATTTCTGATCAAAAAATTTTAAGCAACTAAGAAATAATACAAAAAAGGCAATACTCATGGATAAAAAAGAACTACTACTGTAAACTACAGCAAAATCACCAAAACAACCCCCGGAAGTTCTGGTCTAGTATCAATAAACTCCTTTCCCCAGGGCACTCTCGTACACCTACCCCACTTCAGGCAGACCCAGATACCCCCATCAAACTGCAAATGCCTTCAACTCCTTTACAGAAACCATACAAGCACTAGCTAGTCAACTTACTCCAGACAACTCAAGCCTTCCCACCTCCATACCCAGCACTCTACCAGCATTCTATATGCAACCAATCTCTACCACTCTCATCTACAAACTCATTCAAAAACTTAAGCCTTGTACTCCTTCTGCCAACCAGCTACCTTCTGAATACCTCCAAAAAGCAGCCAAAGTAATTTCCTATCCCATATCCATCCTCATAAACAGAACCATTAAGGAAGGAATCGTTCCAGACATCTGGAAAATCTCCCATATTACCCCCCTTCACAAAGGTGGTAACTCAAATGATTACTCTAACTACCGGCCAATAGCTCTTTTATCACCCTTAGCAAAAATCATGGAAAAATGCGTTCACCAATAACCTTTAAAACCATTTAACTCAAAATAACACAATAGCTAAGTGCCAGCATGGTTTTAGGCCATCACATAGCACCACTACCACCCTGTTATCCTTTACAGATGTTATAAACAGAAATTGCAATAACAACAACCTCTCATCTGCACTCTTTATTGACCTCTCAAAAGCTTTTGACATGGTAAACCATACCCTTCTTATCAACATTCTTGAATCCTTTTCCCTTGACTCTCTGGCTATTAAATGGTTCATGTCCTACCTAAGCAATAGACAACAAGCAGTTCTCTGGGAAAATAATATATCATCCCTTCTACCAGTCACCCTCGGAGTCCCTCAAGGCTCTATTCTAGGCCCACTTCTTCTTTTTTCTTTTTTTATCAACGACCTCCATGTAGCAATCCCACAAGTCACCTGCATTCAATATGCAGATGATTCAACATTAATATGCTCGGCAAGCTCCCCATCTGAACTACATTCTCTGACTCAGAATGTATTCAACACAGTTGAAACATGGTTCACAAAACGTTGCCTCCTTCTCAATGCTAAAAAAAAAACAAGCTCCTTCTCTTTACACCCACCAGTAAGTCATCCCCTATAGATTTCTCTGTCATTTCCAATAATCACACAACCATATACCCCGACTCTAACACCAAGTTGTTAGGAATTACTATTGACAATAACCTTATGTTTGATATCCACATAAATAATACCATAAAAACTGTCAACAGAAAAATAGGCTCCTTATATCGAATCAAAACTTTCCTAACTCCAATAGCCAGAACCAAGATTGCACACTCCCATTTAATTTCACCTCTTCTATATGCCTGTCTCATATACACTAACCTAAAAAACATAACCTTGTCAAACTAGCTCATGCCTACAACAGCATCGCCAGATTTGCCACTGGCAATCCCTTTAGAACTCACCACTGTTTAAATCGAATGCAGCTAGGCTGGCTTGAACTTCAAAACCATCTGAATATCAACCAACTAACCACTGCCCACAAGATATTTTATCAACCTAACAGCACTCCTATACTATCTAATCTCATAATCCCCTATAAAAATTTAAACTCCCTACGCTCTTCTAGCAAACTTCTAGCTAGCATAACCAAGACTAATAACACGGCTGGTGATTCCCTGTTTTCTAACACAGTGGGAAAAAAATGGAACTTACTCCCCAATGAACTAACGTCACTTTCTTCCTTGCCTCTCTTTAAACAAAACCTCAAAAGACACCTTAAAACACACTGGTTATGCCCCTGCAGTAACCCTGACTAACCTTCTGGTTTTGCTAATATTATTTCCACCTCCTACTATATATTCCAAACTCTAATGCATACTTTTTGAAGCAGAACAGGAACTGGTGAGCACAATGGAACATACTGGTGGAATCTATCCTGTTGATTATCACAAAACATTCTTATTTTCATAATTTTATCATACCCTTTTGTCACTTTTATTTGTGTAAATAATTTAACACATACTTTTGTCACTTTTATATTAGTGTAAATACCAACTTTTATCTCAATTTTTTATTCACTGCTTGTATTTTTTATTGAACTACTTTCATTTACTATGTATCAACTATGATTTGCATCGTTTGTATTGTATTTCAAATTTATAATCAAATTGTTTACTACTGGAGCTTTTCTCCCCGGGCCTCTACTGAAAATGGAAATATATCCAGTTACACTAGCCCGGTTAACAAATGTAAAATAAAAAATAAAATAAATAAAAAATGAACAAAACCCACAGAAGTTTGTTTGTTTTATCCTGACCAGACGAGTGACATGGTGTCAGAACTGGGATTCCAGAGACTGCTTTTCAGAGCTACGCTGTACAGAGTTAACAGTGAAGGTGAACTAAGAGAATTGAGCACAGAATAGGGCCCAAAATGAACTAAAGGTAATGAAAACCTGCACAAACTATTTATTTATTAAAAAGATAAAATGGAGCATTACAAGGGCACAGAATGCATTATTAAGCAAGCACAAAAAAAAATAT